>NC_072731.1:154622236-154767132 GCF_026930045.1 Uloborus diversus | reverse complement strand
GTCCTCGTTCTCAGGTACAAACGCACATTTGTGTATGAGGTCCTCGTTCTCAGGTACAAACGCACATTTGTGTATGAGGTCCTCGTTTACATTGAAAAAAAAAACATGCTTGGAATTTCTAAAAAAATTAAAAAATCGAGGTTCTTACGCACTAATCAAATGATTTTAAGCATAAAAATCAAAACGATGTTCTTCTGACACAACCCCTTCAGTAGGTCCTCCTAATTAAAAAAACATGAGCGTTCAATTAAATAAAAAGCCATCACTTTTATATATTAAACGTTCTTAATAAGTGCTGTACTTTAGAAGTCAATAAAGAACTGCACTCTGAGGCAGTGGCTTATCATCTCAAAAATATTCGTGGTGCGCTTAAAATACAGCAATAAAGTGCGCAGACAGATTCATTATTTTGCGAATCGCTGTACGTTTCCGTCTTGTTTTTTAATTTTTTCCAAAATTTCCGAAAGTGTTTCGGATAATCAGAGTTCGGATAACTGGAATTCTACTATTTGTTAGAGTTTATTAGTTGAGTAACACAAGAAATCCCAAGAGAATAATGAAAGGAGAGCAAAGTCCTCGCTCTTCAGGTACAAACGCACATTTGTGTATCAGGTCCTCGTTTACATTAAAAAAAAAACATGTTTGAAAATATTTTTAAAATTAAAAAATTTAGGTTCTTAAGCACTAATTAAATGATTTTAAGTACAAAAATGTAAAAATTGTTCTTCTAACACAACGCCTTCAGTCGGTATGACATGCGAAAACGTAGGGTCCTCGCTTTGCACCATCCGCACACATTTGTGTATGAGGTCCTCGGTTACATTGAAAAAAAACATGTTTGAAATTTTTTAAAAAATTAAAAAATCGAGGTTGTTACGCACTAATCAAATGATTTTAAGCACAAAAATCTAATAAGTGTTCTTCTGACACAACGCCTTCAGTAGGTCCTCGGTGTGACGGTGAAAAAGTAGGGTCCTCGCTTTGCACCATTTGCACACAGTTGTGTGTGTGTGTGTGTGTGTGTGTTTTTTAACATAATTCACACATCATTTATTTTAGTAGTTCTACATCTAACTTAACCTAACATTGCAATATTTAAAAAATAAAATAAAGCATGTGTAAAAGCTGTGATTTGCCTTTTTATTCATTAATCTATCGTCAAATTCAACAAATACAGTGGAAGTTCATTATAACAATGTCTGACGTCCAAATCAAATTGGTTACTATAATGAGAATTCCTTATGATGCAAAGGTACAAGACATTGCCTGGATTTTTGTGTGGATAATCTACATTTTGATGGTCTGAGTGAATGATTATGAAAAAGAGAAAAAAAAAAAATCAAATAATGCAAACAAATTTCATTGAAAAATTTTTCCTTTTTAAAATAAATGTGAAAAAGCTGTGATAAAATTGATAATTTCTAAATGAATCTGTAAATTCCTACAAACCACCTTAGTTTTTTCTTTAATTTAATTTTTCATTCCACATTTATGGGCTTCATTTATTATATCTTAAATTTTGGATTTAATGAAAAAAAATCCTGTCTGCATTTTAATTTATTCCACTACTATATATTTTACTTTTTAGGTGGAAAGGTATTCTACTACCATTTTATCTGCTATGATGACTGGTATGGATGACAGGGAAGATTCCAATTGCAACATAACTTTAGAGGCTATGAGTGGATTATCTGCAGTATTGTCTCAAGTAGCTGAAGAAGACGTTAGAAATATTCTTATTACTATTGCGCTTCGAATAAAGCCCATGTTTGAAAAGGTATTTATCTTTTCCCCCCAGTCCTTATGCTTGTTGTACATTGAAAAATACTGTAGGAAAAATCTAGTCCTGTTTTAGAGTAGAAATTGTTTGGTTTCAATATAAATCCAAGAAATATTTAAATATCTGCATTTCTTGTGGTCAAAAACATTCTCGGTATTAACAGTGATGCTAGACTGCATCACTATCATCTTTTGAATTTGAGCATTGCATTTTGTAATTGTGACATAAATTTGCTCCATTTTTCTGAGCAGAAAGAACTAAATCAGTGGTTCCCAACCTGGGGGAAATTCGGTTCCTAAAGGAGGCAATGAGTATTTAAAATATAAAATAATAAAAAGGCAGCAAACTCATATGCCAATTCTTCAGACAACGAATCACAAGTCTGTATCTCATTTTTCATTGCCAAGTTTATTAATTGTCAAGTTTTCAATGTTTTTCTTTTGTAATTTACAGTTTTTTCATCTCTTTATAATCAGTAACTTAATCACCAGTGGCTAAAAGTTCATTAATACACCTTAACGTTTCATCTTTAAAAATGTATTGATTCTATTTTCGATTGCTAAATATAAACCACATTAAAAACCAGTTTTTCAAATAAAAAAAAATATTTTGTGTAAATGGAGGGCTTAAATTCAGTGTTTAATTAAGCTTCATCAAACTTGTATTTTCCCTAACATGTCCAATTATCTGCACTATATTTGCTATCAAAAATTCTTATGCATTAATTTTCATTTTTTCCATTGGAACATTTTGTAATTTTAATTCTCAAGTAGAGCATTTTCTTATATCTGTAAATTTATCGAAATTTCTGTCTTTATTTTCATCACTTACCTCTGATGTTACATTATATTCCTGCTTTGGAAGCAGTTTCAGTAACTAATATGACATTGCATTATCCAAAACATTAAAATACACCTTTAAGCAGTTTCGGATCTAGAACTCGACCAAGGGGGGGGGGGGGGCTAACCTCGGTCACTGTTTTAGAGGGTCTTTTTCGTCATTTTTGCGGGTACTCCCAATCTCGGGAGGGGGGAGGGCATTACTCTTAGGGGGACAGACACCCTTGTTTAAACAATATGAAAATTTCTCTACAAGGAATCCCTCTCCCGAAAAAAATAGGAGTTTAAATACATTTTTTTACTTGAAATAAACTTATATAGTATACTGAAGAATATTAATAATTTTGCAAACATTTTAAATGTCTGAAAACACTATATTCACCTCAGTTGAATATAAGGCTAAAATTATCTCACCATGGCCAGATCTAAGATGGAATTGCGAGCATACACACACCAAAAAGGTCAGTTACAGCATCCAGAGCTTGCAGCTGCACTCTAGCTATTAAAACCATGCTCAGGCAAAAACCTCGTACAAAGTTAAGTAGATTATCACACTGGTAGATAAAAATACATTTGCATAGCAGAAAGAGGTGTGAAAACATGGTATGGCTTCCCTATCGAAAAGGTGAAGATAAAAGCTAGGGTATAAACATTATACCCCAGCTATTGCTAGAGAAAGGCAGTAAAAAGCAGCAGATGCGTGAAGGGGGTCAGGACCATTGAGAAGGAATACTAATGGAGGGAGCCATAGCAAATGTCTCGGTGAAATAAGCTTGGGACCCAATGTTTCCCAGGTCAGATGACTTGTTTGGCTGGGAAGTTGTCGCGTTTTGGCACACAATCGCTCTTTTGGCATTAAATATTTTTCAGACGACGCGACAGCGCTTATTATGAAGTCGGGGCTACAATTTAGAGCAACTCTGGCTCCAACTCCTTTACCGCATAATAATAAATAAATAAATAAATAACGGATACAAATACAGGCTTATCTTTCAAACTCCCTCTCCCCACTTCTTTCCGGATTAAAAAACATGCATTTTTCATGTATTTTGATGTTTATTCATGCATGTACAAAGAGTTTTAAGTGTTCTGTTATTGACTGAAAATTTATGGATTCATATGTATTGTAATCAATGTTTTGAAATGATTTCATATGCAGGCATACTAGTATTTAAATTGAAGCATAAAAATAGCAAATCTTTATTCTTGCGCATCTGCTGTTCACAGGAGCTTGGCGAGAAACTACTCGCCAACAAAGCAAATGTGCACAAAATGCTTAAGAGCCGTTAAAATAATTACTAGTTAGGTAAAAAGTGTTTTTATGGAACTAAAATGTTATTTGCACTCAAGATATACAATGTTTTATAACTTTTATAAGTAAAATAAGTTCAAAAATTAAAAAATTATAGGCAACTGTAGAATATGTACTCGTTGAATGCATATAAATGTTATTTTTTCTTTCTTTAGAAGTAAAAAACATTCGTACACGCTAGGGAAAAGTTACTGGACCTCCTGGTGTGGCTTTTTCCTCACAGTTTACAATGCTAGAATACTGCACTATTACTATAAATCTAATTTTTCCCTTCTACAGTTAAAGGTGGTTATCATGCATGGCTTCAGCTAATGAAAACTTCTTCAGCAGTTACGGTCAACTCGAAATTGCTCCCCAGGTCACATGGTACTGTTGCCGTATCGGTATAGTAGGGTTGCACTCTCTCCATCTATTCCTTCTCAATGGTCAGGACCCTCCCGTAGAATTTGAAAAATTGATGTCAAAAACGCTATTTTCATATTGTTTTGGTGGAAAAGTTAGGTGAGATGTGGTTGAGCTGTGATAACGTTGAGATGATGGAGAAAGTTCAGGGGTTCACTTTGAAAAGAAAACTAGGGAAAACATGATTAAAGGCTATCTTTGTGGATGTTAGGTGAGGAATTCTTTGATTTATTTTGAAATTTTTTCAAAATTAGAGTCTTTAAGAAGGAGTTTTACACAATTTCTAGTGAATTTACGTTATTAGGCGGCTCTCCTTTGGAAATTTTTTGACATTGAAAACTGAAATTTAGGCTATAACTGGTGACGTTTAGGAAATGAAGAGGGTTCATAGGCCCTCTCTGGAAAAGTTTTGTCAATGAAGTCTGAAAAACAAAATTTTAGTCTATGTTTGGTTAAGTTTAGGCAACGGGAAGTTTTGGAGGTTCTCTATGAAAATATTTTAACAACTAAGTCTTCAAAAGGCTGTCCTTCTTGGCCTTGCGTTTGGGAAATGGAAAAAGTTCACAGGCTGTCTCTGGAAGTTTTTTGACCCTAAAGTTCGAAAAAACTCAACTGTACGCCTTCTTCCGCAACCTTAGGGGGATCTCCTAACGTCACAAAAGTGATGTCAGATCTTTATTTCATTATTTTTCAAAATTAAGGTCTGAAAGATGTGACTTAAGGTTTAGGTTTTGGAAAGATGACCCCTTGCCTCCTCTTGACTCGATTGGCCGCCTTCCTTCCCGAAATCTCTTTCAAGAAGTCATTTTTAGGTTGTATGTGAAGAAGAAAGGTTTGGGGATTCTCCCGAGGAATTTTTCTGAAACGAAATTTAAAGCTGTTTGTGCTTATACTAGGGGCCAGCTGCTCAGGGGGACCCTCTGGAAATTTATCGAAGTTGAAGTTGTAGAAGCGCAATTTTTGACTGTGTTTAAAGACGTTAAGCGCATAAAGAAGAATTTAGGTATCTTCTTCGGCTAAGTTTGGAAATTGAAGTATTCAATTGAAGTCAATTGAATAAAGACACAATTTATTCCATCTTTTATAGTAACTTAGGAAAAGAATGAGTGTTTGGAGATCTTCTCCAGAACATTTTTGAAATCGAAGTCTTTAAAATGCATTTCAGGCTCTCTTGGGTGAAGCTAGAAGGCGCGTTGGGGTTCGGGGGCTGTCTTCTGAATTTTTTTGATATTGAAGTTCTGAAAACACAGTTTTAATTTATATTTTGATGGAATGGGTTGTCTCCAAAGGAAATATTTCAAGCTTGAAAAAATTGGTTTTATCCAGCACAAGTTCTGACCTCATGGGGGGGGGGGCTATAGCCCCCATTAGCCTGAGAATGAAGTAAAATACATGACTGTGTTAATTTGAATTGAATAACTTCAGATTGAAAAACCATGATAGCATCAGGACGAAGCTATTTCCTCTAAACCTTTCCATGCTACTGCAAATCACATTGTAATCTGTAGTAAGCTTTGACCGAATGGGAGAAGGAGCTACAATACCTTTAGCCCCCCCCCCTCCCCACCATTAATACGTCACAGTATATATATAAATATAATGCATATTTAAATTCGCAAAAGTATTGAAATCTTTGAAATTTTTGTTTTGTTTAGAGTTACTTTTGACCTCATGGCGGGAGAGGGGGGGGGGTCTACAGCCCCCTGAACGTGAGAATGAAGTTAAATATATATGGCTGGTTTAAGTTGAAGTAAATAACTTTCAGATTGAAAAAAAAAAAAAGATTGCAGAACGAATCTTTTTTCTCTAAGCCTTTCCATTTCATTGCACACACATCACAATTTAATCTATTTCAAGTTTTGACCAAATGGGAGAATGGGAGTCTCCTAACGCACCCCTTCTATTAATATGCCACTATATATAGTCGTTATATTTTAATGTAATGTAATTTAAATTCACAAATGTATTGCAGTATTAAGTCTCTGAAATTTCGATTTTATCTAGTGTAAGTTCGGACTTCAAGGGGGGGTTGCTATAGCCCTCTTAACCTCCCCCCCCTTGGATCTGCCACTGCTTTTAAGTGATTTTGTCTTGTACTAAGTTGGAAAAAAACTGTAGAGAAATAAGACTTAATTGCTCAAAAATTTTATCTAACCAAGTTCTGAGATACTTACTTGTTTTAGATTTGATTTTCAAATAAATTAATTATCAATTAATTTATGAAATGCTTTTCAATGTGCGAGATGTTTATAATTTTATGCTTTATTTTAGGATAAAGCACCAGTTCGAGCTGCAGCTTTCAAGCTATTTGGAAATCTTTCAAGGTTTGGAAATGGTCCTTCTAAAGAACAATTTATTGAACAAGTGCACGGAAATCTTGTTGCAATACTGTTGCATTTGAATGATGAAGACAAGCATGTTATTAGAGTAAGAAATTACACAATATGTTTATTTCATATGGGTATAATATGCATATTCATTGCATTTGAAATGAAAGGTATAAGGGACTTGAAATATCACCCCAAGTCTATCTAAGGGCGGTTATTTGTACCGTGGTCATTCTGTGCAAAACAGAAAAATCTGTTACAAGATGCGTGAAAAGTCATTTTGGCATTTTCTGCGGCAAAGGTCACACAGTGAAGCACCGTTTATACATTTTTATCAATTATACATTTTTTAAATTGGTCCTTGCAGTCTAATACAGATTAACGTATACCTATTATACATATTTTCATTAATACACTATTTTCATACAGTCCCTTCAAAAACATATAAACGTTGCTTCTCTGTACTTTTAAAACAATACTCTATTGTTTTAAAAATAGCATTACTGCAAACTTTTACTCATCAAGCTTAAAAATTACAAGGCCGCTATTACGTTTTTAAATGACAGCCACAATTTTTCCTGCATTTCAAAATCAGATTGTATCTATGTCTAAAACACTTAGTAATTTATGTCCACTATGCAATGCCATCACTTAAACATCAAAGAATTTGAGTTGATGGATATTTTCAACCCTCATATTGTATCTTTCATTGAAAACTAGCTCATTCATTCTTTTGCCATTGGAAAATTTCAATTGAATTACATTTGAGTTAGTTCAAGCCACCATTTGCAAAAATTTTCAATTTTTACTACACTTACCAGAAATATGGTTTAGGAAGTTTTTAAGAAAATGTTTAAGACAGCGCAAGATTTTAGAAATCAAGGAAATCTATTGCTCTGGAAAAAATTGGACAAAAGTCAAGAAATGTTGAGTTACTCAATGCAGAGATAATTTTTCAACATTAGTGATCATGTCAGTCATTATAATAATTAAACATCATAACTTTATTTTTAATATGGTTCAACAAATTTTGTTTTGAAAAAAGTTTTTTTAGACTATGGCAATGGGGTCCTTTAAGGTTTTGGTTGCATGATGGCCAGACTTTGCAAATTGCATTCCTTTTTACTTTCTTCTATATCTAATATATAGAAGAAAGTATTGGATTCGTGCAAATTTTCGAATTTTGACGGATTTGAACGTTTTGAGGTGTGCTGAGTCCATTTCGACTATTTTTGGAAAATGTCTGTCTGTGTGTGTGTGTGTGTGTGTGTGTCACGTCTGTGTGTGACCAGTTTTTTGTGGCCACTCTACAGCAAAAACTACCGCATGAAATCGAACGAAATTTGGTACACATATGTGCCCCTATGTGAACTTGTGCCCATTGGTTTTTGGCGCGAATTCCTCCAAGGGGGGTGGAGCAATGGGACGTTTTTTGAGTTACGCGTGCTTGCTATTCCTCAGGAAGTAACTGGCGGAATCAAACAAAATTTGGTCCATATGTTGCCATCAACAGGAACAGGTGCTGATTCAATTTTGGTGTCAATAACTCAAACGAGGGTTGAGCTATAGAACGTTTTTTGTCGTCAATTGTGACTGCTGTATCTCAAGAAATAATGAACGGAATGAAAGAAAAATTTATCGGCAAGTAGCCCTTAGTGGGTATAAGAGCTGATTTTATTTTGGTGTCAACAGCTAGAAAGGGAGTAGCGCAATCGCCCGTTCTTTTTTTCATTGTGAGTGCCCTATCTCAAGAAGTAATACTACGTTCTGGTTGAAATTTGGAACATATGTTAATCCATATGTAAACAGGCTTTGGTTCAATTTTGACGCCAATCGCTCTAAGAGGTGTTGATTTTTTTTTTGCGAATAAAAATAGCTTTATTAATGCAACAATAAGAAAGATAAATCGTAATAGATTGTTAATAGATTGTTGTCTGCGTATTTCTCGTGATTTTAACTGTATGGAAATGATCGGAAATATTATCTCAATGATTTAAAATTTTTAACTGTTGCCATCTTATGTTTGTTAACAAATAAAATATTTATTATTAATTCAAGCAAGGCTTTTAAAATAACTTTCAACTTTCGCACTTTGCTTTGCTTTTGCAATAATTCAAACATTTGGATGGTCGTCTAGTTTTTGCATGTGTAATTTTGTTTTTGTTGGGATATTGCATATTGCCAAGCATGGGGAGGGATCAGAAAAAAAAAAGAAAAATATGGAAGAAAGTTTCGTGATGGCCACAACATACTAGTTTGTTGATAAGTAATTAAATTCATAAAAAAGGATGAGTATCACATATCCATTGAGTGAGCACAACTAAAAAGAAGGAGTGTTAATTTGAGATTTTAGGGCTAACCCACTTTGTTTTTTTAGTTATAAAACTCTTGTAACCTTTTCAATTTCCTTTCTTTCAATATCTTAATGAATAAAAAAGTTATTGCGGCCTATATCAAGTTGTTAGCACCAGGCCTATAGTTTAGACAAGTAAAAAGAAAGTATTTTAATGATTTTTACATTCATTATTTTAATGCTTGAAAACTTAAGTTTGTGTACTTTTTGCATAATTTCTAAAGAATAATAATAAATACTTTTGGGCCATTTCACGGTATGTTTGACATTTATGTAGAGTCCATAATGTGACCTTTATTTTTTTGCCTTAACTTTTTAATTTACCGTTTCATTTGCAAATTATTTATATTTGAGTTGGTGTGTTGGTAGGAAAATCTCAAAATAAAATTATAAGCTAATCAAACAGTAAATTAAAAAGTTATGGCAAAAAAAGGTCACATTACGAACTCTACATAAATGTCTAAATTACTGTGAAATGACCCTTTTAAAAGTTTAACGTTTAACTCCTTTCATACTAGAAAAGATCTTAGAGCAGGAATTAAAATGGAGGGAGGAGGCCCAATCATTGGCTAAGCAAAAGCTTGGGTCTCAAGTCACATGACTTAACAATGAAGAATGGTTGGCACGTTTTGCGTGAAACTGGCGAAAGAAAGCTGGTTTCTTCCACACAATGCTTTTTTTTAAAAAATCTGCCATGTGACTAGGGGTCTTTCCTTCGCGAATGAAAGTCTTCACTTCGTCCATTTTATACCTTCTCAAGATGCACTGCCTACACATCAGATGCACAAGTTTGAAACATAAAACCCCTGAAGCTTTTGCAATCAAGTTATTTTTTCAAATCATGTAAAGCTGTGGTAAACTATGAAACAAAAATGATAACTTCTTTTGTCAATTACTTCTAGAATATTGAAGTCAATATATGTATATAGTATATTTATATGTATCTAATATATTTTAAGGCTTGCAAGTACAGTTTGAGGCTCCTTGGGCCATTACTGCAATCGCAAGAAATGAATTCAATGTTTCAGAAACATTTGTTGGAGGATGCACATCTACACTATGGAGAATTTATTAATGATCTGACAAAAACAATGGTGAGCTCAGAACTTTTTTTTTTGTTTAAAAGAAGAGAAAAGAAATGTATTAATCTTTTTCTTTTATTTTAGATTGCAGATTTTCCAGAAAAGATAAGTTTTTATGTCACAACATCAATGTCATACTTGAAAAGCCAGTTTCCAATAATACAATGCAATGCAATAGCATTTCTTGGTAAGTTCTGCAAACTGTTTTCAAACAAGAGTGAACAACTAAACAAATTGAACGAAAGAGAACAATTTATTAAAGTTATCTGAATGCACACATTTTGCTAAATACTTATTTAATGTTAGAGGGCTATCCCCTACCTTTGCCAATTTCCAGAACATAATATCCTTCAGCTCACTTTGCTTGTGCATTGAAAACTAAAACATTTTAAGTCTTATCTTTATCAGTATCATCGAAAGAATTGTAACTCTGCCAAAAATAATGTTCCAAATAGCATTCAACTCTTTAGCCTAAAAAATCTCACAAAACTTGCATATTTCGGTTCTACTTTGAAAATAGTCTTCCACTATGTAGTTTTGCATTCTTTCCTTTGTGTACTATGAAAAATATTGTGGGGTTATTTCTATAATCGAGAGTTAGGTATGGTCACCAAATTTTGGGCAATTTTCATTTGATTTTAGTAATATCAGCACTGTCAAAATGCATTGGCAACAATTGAAAAAAAATGGCAAGACTAGCAGTTACCAAAATCTCCCCCAAATAATAATAATCTAGATACTCTCCAAATATTTTAAGATAAACATTTAATCTACAAGATTCTTTCTCAATATGGCCATGTTTTCTTGAAATCAATATATTGATTCAGCAGAAGCTTAGACTATTGGAGTGATTGAGTGTGAATATCATAATGAGTGCTACCTGTATTTGATGCCTTGCTAACCCTATTTTGTCATATAAGACATTGGTGTAATATCAATTAGTAACTATCAGCGCTCTCCACCACTATTGCAAATGATAAGGTTGGCCAATGATTAGTGTAAATCCAAATGAAATCTGAAAATCTGCAAGAACCTTGTCAAAATAAAGTACAGTCGAACCTCCATTTATCGAACTTCCTCATATCGAAATTTTCTGCATATCCAAATCCCAGCAAATTTCTATGTTCATTACATTGAAAAAATGTTTCTATACATTGAAAAAATCTCTACATATCAAAAAAAAATTCGAGACATTCGTAGATTTTTTTTTTCCACTTTTAACTGTTTGTCTCATGAAAACTGAAGGTTACAGGAGAAAATTATGTTCACTAAAGGTTGCTACGAAACTCATAAGAAATCTAGGGTTGAGGGGTGTGTAGATAGGTCGTTGTTCCATTCTGGAGTTCTTAAATTCCCTCAAGTTTATTTCAAATCTTAGTTTTAACCAGTTGCACTGTAAAATCAGTTTCAATCTATCCCTTTTCTCTGTTGATTATCATTCCTAGTCCTTTTAGCTTCAGCAAAAATCATACAAGTTTGGTAGAATGATTTTTTACTTTTCTCTCAGTTACATTGTCAAAACGAAAAACCCCCTTATGTTGCGGATCAAGTTGAATTGCCAAAGAATAAAGATGTATAAAAGCGCAAAAATGTGTAATTTCTGTTAATTTTTTAATTATTAATTTTCATGTAATCCGATGCTCGTATAAATTAGACATAGGGTTTCATACACAAAAATTAGCTTTAATTTAAATTTTTTTAGGAGATTTTTATGATTAAATAAGATAATTTCCATACATCGATACATTTCTATATATCGAATTTTTTTCCGGCAATTTGCTACTTTGATATATAGAGGTCCGACTGTACTTTGTCTAAATGGGGTGGAATGTAAATTGGAAAATTACATCAACGTAAGGGAGGGGGGGGGGGGAGGTAGAGAGAGAGAGAAACATAATGTGATTAAAAATGAAAAAAAAAGTTTAGATCAAAACTTTTACATGAAGTTCAAAATATGTATTAAAATAATAGGTCTTGAAATTTGCAAGTTTTGCATGAAGAATTATGGTTTCTTTTAAACAGGTGTTTGTTTATTAAATTTCTAGGTAAATAAATGCTTTCAGTTATGAAAAATTTCATTTCTTAATTAATTCCTCATTCCTTCTTAAATTTCATCATGAAAGTAAATAGCTTCATTTATTCATGCTCTATGGCACTCTTGTTTTTCAGGTTATTTGCTAGGAAATCTTCCAGTGGAAAAACAGAATTTAATACCAAAGGAAAGAGTTTGTTCAGGTAGGTTTTAAATTTTGGGATTTGTAAAAAAAAGTGTCTTTTAGTAATTCTTGAGTTGTGCTTTTAAATAGTGAAAAATTAAAGAAATTTAAAAATAAGTCAGACAAAATTAACTTGACAAATAGTCAATCAAGTTTTTTCTGGATATGTCTGAGTGAAAGGGGAAAAGAAGGAAACAGCAGGAATCTTGCTGCTACACTACTAGTAATACTAGTCAAGGACTTAAGCCAACAAAATCTTGTCTCTGCTGTTTCTTGTGTGGGGGGCGAGAGGGGGGGGGGGGTAGAGTGAACAAAATGATATGTAGTAATTCTGTAGAAATTTCTTATTTTCCTGCAAAGATGTAAATATTCTAAATAAGGAGCTAAGTTTATCTTGTCAGTAGCAAAATAAAATATGATGCTTAATATAACAAAATATCATTGCTGATGGATATTTTAATGAATCCGGACCAGCAGATCAATGTTAATTTTGAGCCTTATATATTAATTAGCCTTATCTTTGAGCCTTATAAATTTTCATAAGGTAATATCTTTTTGAATTCGCTGCCTTTTTGAGCAATCAAGATTGCTTATTGATCTCTTTCCACCCAGTAAATGTCGGTTAATCTATTGTCTTTGTTATTGGTAGATTTGGGTCAAATAATTCATTTAACTCCATTGAATAGCTTCTACAAAAATACTATCTTCCAAAGTTTGAAAAGAAAATACACATATCTAAAACAATATTATAGCAAAGGTGAACTTTTGCATAAAAAATCTTTTCATCATCCAAAAATGCATAATAGCTCAACAAATTTGAAGAATTTCGACCAATTTAAAAAACAAAAATGGAGAAAAAGATTTGTTTGACCTTGCTTTGAATTCAGGGCTGTATAAGAGGGATTGGTTTACATGGTTCAAACCCCCTCTGAATTTTTTAAAAACTATTTTAGATGATTTTTTTTTGTTCATCAGAAAGATTTCTCAACAAGTGTGTCTGGTAAAATCCTCCCTAAAACAAAAGTGTGCTTAGGGCTCTGTTTCAATTAATGACAATATGGGAAATATTTTTTTAAATACTGTCTTAAACGTGTTTTATTCATATGTTGCATTTTTATTTCAGCCATGCTTGTGCTGCTAAAGGACCAGTCTTCAGAGGTTAGAATAAGAACTGCAGAAGCACTGAGCTTGCTGCATGAGTTTTAACTACTTCCAAATAGGTTGAAATTAATTTTTCCATTTATAAAAAAATTAAAAAAAAGTTCTCAGAACAAATCAGTGAGAGCATGTACTAGATTACAGTATTGAGTTTTATTTTGATCAATTTTCTAAATGCAATAACCTTATATTTTTAGATTTAAATGACCACAACAGCAAGTTTTCCCAATGTTTGTTTTACATATATATGAACTATATTCATGGGAATAATTAATGAGTATATTGCTAATTTTATAGAAGTATACATAAATTGGTCCAAATTCCCTGGCAATAAAATATTTTCACGTTATGTATAGTTTTCTAAAAAGACACTCAAGCAGGCTAGTTTTATTGATTATTTAAATATCCATATGAAATGCAATTAGTTTTACTTCTAACAGTAAGCTTTTTAGTGTAAATCAGTTAAAATCATGTTTAATTAGTTCTAAGTTCAGTCTTGTTTTTTAATGAGAAAGATTCTGTATGCTGTCATCAGTTTTAATAACTTACTCCAATGCATCAAAAATCATACGGAATGAAATATTTTTTAGATGAAAAGAAATGAGGTGTAGAAAGTATGTCAATTACGTGGTACTAAAACTGAAGCAGTTTCAAATTGTTGTTACAGTAGCATTAGAATTCAAAATTGTTTTACATTATGATTTGCTACACATGTTTTAGATTGAAATTTTCCTTTGAGAACTTTATGGAGATTATTCATTCTGAAATAAAAATGTTAGTACATAATTTAATATAACCTTGTGGCTCTAATTTCAAAACATTTTAATCACTAATTAAAGGCAACTAATTCTTGTGATTAATATCTTTTCCTTTTTTATATTCTAGTCTGATATTTCAGCTTTGAATGGTAAAAAAACAAATGTAGTTTTATCATATAATTTTTTAGTAATATATATATAACATACTTTGAAAGTATTGTATTCTAAAATATTTAATAAAATTCTACTCTGAAAATAATATTGCCTTCATGCAAGTGTGCCATTATGCTTCTTATAAAAACTGACCTGATAGTGTTTGTTAAACACAAAATGAAAATCAATATTTTTATATGAATTGTTATTGCTTTTCTTTTTAATGTTTATGAAGTTAATTTTATGTTTGATTTTGTAAATAAGAAAAAGTTTTTAAAGATTAAATCTTACAGCAGGTCTGATTTTCTCCTCTTTGTTTTATCTGAATGTATAAATAATTTGTAAATATATGGAATAAAAATATGCTTATGTTTCTTAATCGTGCATTATGTTTAATTACATATAAACAAAACATTATTAAATCAAAGTCATAATGAACAATTTAAAAAACATTTATTTACTCAGTATTTATCAAGTAATACCAAAACTACAATTCACCGCCATTTCTTTTTTGTGAGTAAAATTTCAAAACAATGATTAAATATTTGTACATTAACCATTAGTAGTACTAGAAATTCTAATCATTAAATGCAATAATCAAACAGTACTTTCATACAGCAAAATAAAAGAACTTATACATAATTGAATTATATATAATACTATAGATAGTTTGTGTTTAAATTCCAACATATATACATATATTCATTTCGTGTCGTTTATAAAGCATTTTAAATAAATAAAAATATCATACTCTGATACATCACATCAGAGAGAGCAAAAAAAAAAAAAGCCTCTCTTCAAGAAACATAAATAAAATACACACATGATTCAAAACATACCTTAAAGTAAAGCTCTAGACTAGGAATTCTGAGTAGTAGTCTCTAGCTAACAGAGTCACAAAAAATGATAGCCACTTTCCACAGCCATTTTTTGAAAATAAATATATATTCAGCGCAAAAAATAAATAACCATAAGGGAGTTTGCTCCAAATTATGCTGCCAAGGTGGAGTTTGCTGATGTGCTGAACGTGTCAGGATGTGCAACTTCTTGTTGCATAATAAAAGATATGATTTTTAACAAATAAACATATGGTCGCCATTTTTGGCAACTAAGACTTGACTTTTTGGTAGCCATTTTCAATAAATGGTCGTCCATTGGCGACCGCTATTCTAGAGCTTTACCTTAAGGTAAAACAGGATTCGATGCTCACAAGTAAATTAAACTGCTTTTGTTTTGGCACTTCTGTTTCAAGAAAAGCACATAAATAAATTTATATCAAAAAAAAAAAAAAAAACTACAGCTGCCATTTCAAAAGGAAAAAAAAGTGTACAAACATGTTCTATATGATTTGGACGAAATTCAGTAGGAAAATTCCCATGATAAAGGCAATATGCTAATTTTAAAACGTGTCATGTATGTAAATGTTTTGTACTTTTGTATGACCAAAAGCATAACATTCATTCTAAAGTTTTGTTCACCAAAATTTCCTTACCCAGAAATATAATATTTGGTACAAGCCAAGAAAAATGCCACACAAAAAGTACAGCTATCCAATCATCCCTTGTCACTATGCAAACACATGTGTTGAAATTTTTTTTTAAGTTATGCCTTTATTCAAATTAGGAAATAATTTATCTGGAAGGTTGCATGATTTATCGAGTTTTAAAAGTATCTCAACTGAAATTTTTCTTTTAGTACATAAAAGAAAACCATAACCGGTTAGTTTCTTTTATTTTAAAATTATTAAAAGGTAATAAAATAAGGCATGTTATTCTTCACTGTATGTGATTTAATATCTACATAATTTCTACAAGATTAATAAAAGACAAAAAAAAAAAAAAAAACATTAAAAAATAAATAAAAACCAATCAAAGTGGTGTAATACCCATATTTTTAACTGGAGAAATGATGTGCATATCTAACACACTTTAAATACATGTAAAATGTATGTGAGCTAGAGGATGTATTAAATATCCATTTCCTCCAGCCGCCACTGTCAATCTATTAACCAAATTTTATTACCAATCTAAAATTCATTTTTTCCATCAACTGTTAAGTTAAAATTTTTTGCTTTCATTATGTTTTTTTATTTCCAGCCTGAAATTGACAAATATTTACTCTTTGAAACATGCAACTAAAACACATTTCATGTACCATTAAATTCAAAGCGTTTGTTGGTAATTTAAATCTTTTTTTTTACACACATTAATGCACAATCGAAAAGTATAAGCAATCATTCTACTACTCCAGTTAAATGTTTTACAATATTATGCATTCAATTTTGAATTAAGTATTTAATTGTATTAAAATTGATACCCAATTTAAATAACCCAATAAAATTAGTACCTACAATAAATACAACAACACAATAAAAATATCTTTGTAATAACAAACCAAGTTTTAGAGATTCATCAGAATAGGGAGAGGTAGAAATTAAATCTCTACTTAGCAATTCAATAATAAAAGCTTCAAAATATACTCCAATGTATCACAATAACATAAAGCTATAAACATGAGATCAAAAATCTAAATTGTCATCTTCACTCATTGGATCAACCTGAACAAAATTGCTGCTAACATGACGAGTCAACAGGGCATGGCTCGCTGAGTTCCTCAGTCTATAGAAAAAGGAAATACCATAAACTATGCATATTATATTTTCAATGTTTTTTTATTTCGTTTTGTTTTTTGTAATAGAAATAAAATTAAGTGCTTAACTTTTGTGATTTATGTGCGAAAATTGCGTGTGTAGGTTCTTTTCCATTAAATTGTATTGATTTTTGGAACCACAGAATAATTATATTAAATGAACATCATGCAGAGGCAGATTTACAAAATTTATTCAAAATGTTACGGTTGTATTAATACCAAAATTACCACAAAAAAAATAAATTTTATTCTATAGTTCTGATGAAATAGGCTAGCTACAAGAAATAAAAGTCACGCAAAAGAAAGAAAAGCCTTCAATTGATTTTCTAATAGCGAAGCACTGTTTCTCTTTTGTATATTTTTATCAATTATAAGTTTTTTAAATGGGTCCCTACAGAGTCTAATACACATTAATGGTTCATACAAATCATATATTTTTTTCACTCAGTTTCTTTAAAAACATATAAACAGTGCTTCACTGTACTATATATTACAGTTCTATATAAATTACACAAAACATTATGTAGAACATTGATACAAAATTAAGACAATAGTTTTGAAGTTTATTAAAACGTTTTATTTCTTACTGGTGAGTGGAAACCTTTTATTAGTCTCTCATTTTAGTAAAAGAACAGAACAAGTAGAAATAAGAAGGAGTTAGTACTAACCACATGTTTGGCAGGTGAATCATTCTCTTTGCTATATAAAGAAAACCAAAGCCATGGGTCAAGAAAAGATAAACATGTTTAAGATAAGAAAAAAAATATTAGCAAGAATATTCCCAATCAATAAATTGACATCTACAAAAAAAAATTATTTTTCTAGTTGTTTAATTCTTTAAATTGATATAAATGAAGAAAGTGATACTTTATTTTCAAAGTATAAAAAAAAAAAATACCTAGTTTGTAGATGCTCAACTTGAACTTGCAAATTTTCTATCTGTTCCTGCAATTCATCGTTAGTTCTTTGAAGTTTTCTTATATTATTTGTTGCACTATCCACCTACAGGAATGCAAAATTTATTTGATTAATACTAAGCATTAAAAAGATTTAAGTTATGTACTTCATTTGTTGAGTAAATGATAATTTTTAAGACTAAAACAAAAATTATAGACAGGAGTAATCTATACTAATATTATAAAGGGAGAGGGTGGATTTTTGTGTGTTTATATGTTTGAGGTAATCTCCAGAACCACTGCACCTATTTGAAAAATTCCTTCACTATATGAAAGGTGCTTTCTTACTGAGTAACATAGGCTATAACTCGAAAAACATCCGATAAATAGCTTTTTTATTCCAATTTAGGCCCAAATTTTACATAAATGGTCTATTATTGGCTATTAAAGGGGTGAAAAATTACTTGCACATATTAATATTATGTATCGTTGAAAAAGGTAGAATATTCCACATTCTAAAAAATTTGTTTCAATGCTCCAACTTATAGTCCAGTCAATAGGTAGAAAAAAACGGGCTTGCCTTACAAAAAATGGGTTCAAAGATTTTATTTTTTAAATTTGTGTATACTAGTGCCAATATGAAAAAACCAAGTTATCCAACACGAAAGACCTCGGAAGAAGTTTTGGAGGCCGAAAACCCCCCAAAAATTGTGACTTTTTGTAGTATTTTCAAAATATCTCAAAAATGGTTAAAATTACAAAAAAAAACTTCCAATGCAAATGTTAAAGAGGATTAAATTTCCTTCAACTTTTGTCATTACAACATTTTTGTAGCATGAAAAGCAAGCGAGTTACAGCTTTTTGAAAGTCACACTTTTTCTGAACCCCCTCAGTGAAGTGCGTGAAAGCGCATCGGATAACGGAGGAAAAAAGGAGAAACGCCGGCAGTCTGACCCTGGAAATCATTTGTCTTTCACAGCTGAGGGTAAATGCCTCCGTTCCCTTTAACTTAAACAAAACACCCCCATTCCATCCCCCCTTTTTTTTCTCTAAATGAAATGAATCGACTCAATAGCTACACATGTTGGTCACTTCAGCGTTTGAGCCAGAGTATGTTTTATCAATTTGTGTGTTCTGTATTACAATTTTTTTACCTAGAAATGAATACGCCTGACCAAGGTGTTTTATTATTATTATTATTTGCGAAATCAGTTTGCGTGAATGCGAAATAAAGTTTGTGAAGGAGAAGGGAATGGAAAATCTTCAAAGATGCAGCGCAAAACGGCAAAATGAAGAACATCAGCGTTTTTTTGAAATTCTTAAAAGTGACAATTCACACTGCCTGTCACAAATGCTATATCAATGAGCAATCAATCTCTTCCCTTGAAGTAATGGTTGAACCTAACATGTTTACTAAATTCCTCAAGAAAGATTTCTGGCAAATTATAACAACAAGAATAGTCTTATTCAACTTCTTGAGACATTTCAAAGAGTGTGGCATTGAAGTCAGGCAGACTCAAGATGATGCCGACTTACTTACTGCTCTTTCAAAGGCAAAAGAAATTGAAAAGTTTGTTATAGTGGGCGAGAGGATATAGATCTGTTGGTGCTGATGACAGCTTTAGGACAGCCTTTCAGCAACTTGTTCTTTTTGAAACCTGGAAGAGGGAATACTTGTGATTTGTTTTTTTCCCCACTAAATCTTTTAAGTTTGACCCCAGCAATATTCTTTTCACCCATGCGTTTAGTGGGTGTGATACGACTTCGGCAATCTTTGGCCAAGGCAAAATTAAGTTGTACAAAATAGTCAAAAAAGAAAAAAACTCCCGAAATAAGGGAAGCTATTGAAGTATTTAGGGACCCAATCTGTCATCATGATGCCTTAGCTGCAGCTGGAGAAAACATTTTGCAAATATTATACACAGGCGACGTAAAGTATTTGAACCTATCTTTGGATACTTTGCAATTTAATCTTTTTATAAAACTAGTACAGGGCTAAGATAAATCTGGCAGGGTTACCTCCAACGTGCGGAGAGGGGGGGGGATGCTTCATGTTATCACTCATATCGGTTCTACCACCAAATTCAAAGTTAGTTGGGCAACATAAATTGATCCAGAGAAGTGGGGTTGGGAACGCAGAACGCAAGGTCTAATGCATGTTGACACGAAAAGAGATTCAGTTACTCAGAATCTTTTGAAGATTGTACCTTGTACCTGCAAGAAAAATTGTACTAGAGCCTGTTCTTGTCACAAGGCAGGTTTAAAATGCTCCAGCATGTGCAAACTCTGCAGTGGCACCAATTGTGAAAATGTTGCAGAAATTTCATCTTTGAATGAGACTGCTGAAAAAGATGATTTGTTCCAGGAGCTTTTGGAATTACCACAACAAGGAGATGAACAATTAAAGGACCACAGTTTCTTTCTACCCCCTACAGATTCTGAACCGGGAGAACCTGGACCTTCAAAACAGCTTCGAAGAAGATAGACAGCGTATTTTGTTCTCCTTTTTCTATTTTCTTTAAGGTCGAATGAATCTCTCTGTAATTTAGATCTGTATTATTCTGTCTGTAATTAATCTGTATTAAGCTTCTACAGTTGGATTTTCAATTTGAAAGGTAATTTTGAGTTTTTCATGCCTCAAAAAGTCAGTTTCTGCAGAATTTTTTCAAAGTGTTCATTAGGTATTACTATTGTACCTTTATTTATGCATTATTATATCTATTGTTTGCTTATTATCACCCTAATATTTATTCATTCACATTTATATTTTCAAATAGTGCATTTTCACTTGTAATAGAATAGATGGTATGAATTATGTGCTTTAAATGAATGATAAGATTATGTAATTCAATTACAAACTGCAATATAAATCATATGTTATTGGAGTCTGACTGAAGACTGACTACCTCTGTTAGACTAGAAATATTAGTTCGTGAGCGGTGGGGGAGGGTTTATTATTATTATTATTGTATCAGAGCATAGGATGCATGACTGTGTTGATTGTTTGCTTATTAGCTGCCTAATATTCATTCCTTCACATTAATATTTAAAAATCGCATCTTTGTTTGCAATAATTAGACTAGAATGTACGAATTACATCCCTCAAATGAATGCATATATTGTGTAATCCAGTTATAAATAGCAATTTATCATCTATTATTGGAGTCTGATGAAGACTACCTCTGTCAGATCAGAAAAGTTAGTTCGTGAGCAGTGGGGAAGGTTTTTTTTTAATTATTATTGCATCGTCATATGTGCTTTAAATGAACGTGTATATATGTATTTCAGTTTCATAATACATCGTTTGTTTTTGGAGTCTAGTGGGAACTACTAATCTGTCAGCCAGAAATGCTATTCTGTGTCCAGCGCGGGGGGGGGGGGGGGGGGGGGGGGAGCAAGAAACTCTAACTGTCGATAAACTCTCTGAAACTAAAGTTTGTATTCAAGTTCTAATAATTATGACGCCCTGCATTCGGTGTGAAAGCTTTTCTTTTTCGGAGTGGAGGAAAACTGCCTATTTTCCAAGAGCTATAGCAAGCTTGTTATTTGTGCTACAAAAAAGTTGTAAATACAAAAGATGTAGGAAATTTTATGTTCTTTAAACTTTTCATTTAAAACTTTTTTCTAAGTTGAACCATTTTGGAGATATTTTGGAAAAAACAAAAAAAGTCATAAATTTTTATGGTTTTTCGGCCCCCGGGAAGTTTTTTTTCGTTAGATGGATCGATTATGATAGCGTGGTTGCTGGGCAAGTTTTGCGATAAACAATAGAGTTGCAGATTTATTTTTACATTTGAAAGATATTTTTTGACGTTTTTTTTTGTTTATTTGGCGAAATATTTTGAACTGCAGTAAAAACCGCTTCACTCGCTAAATAGAATTTTAAAGCAACTGTAAATTTAATTTAATGATTTGACAAAATGTTTTAAATTCTAAAGAAACTTAATTTTTTTTTGAAAAGGTGTGTATGCATTTTATACAAAAAAAATATCATTTCACATTAAAGGGGGAGGGGGGTGTCAATTTTTTTTTATTTATTTAACGGACTTCCATTAAAGTTTTAGCACAGGCATTGCTGTGTGGGTACTGCTAGAAAATACATGCATAAAAAGGCTGAAAATTAAAAAATTGAATAACCCTATATTAATCCTAGCCTATTTTTGATTTTAGAGAGAAAGATTTATCAAGTCTCTATGCCTTTATCCAAAATTATTATCCTAATTTTGATAGAAAATATTTTAAGAGTGATCTCAAATAACAATGAAATGAACTGAGTAACATATTATTCAGTAATCATGAAAGTTATAGATTTAAATGACTTAAATTTTGTTTTAATCATAACTTTAACTCTTTAATTTTTACTTTGTTTTGAATTAAGATGAATAATTGTTAAAATAGACCTTGATTCAGTACAGCACATAAATTAAATAATTTGTTTGATATTCAAAATGTCTAGCTTGAATATTTTATCATTGCATGAAACCTAGACAAAAGTATAAACTCAAAAGTAAAAATTTTGGATTAAAGTAAAATGGCAGCATTAAAAAGTAAACGAGCTGATGTGTGCACCACGTGACTTCCATTTACTCCAATTTAATGTCATTTGCCCATTATTGGTAATTTTAATGTGATTCAATTGTTTACTCCCTAAATATCACAAACAGTAGACAAATTGAAACCAGATAAATTTTTTTTTTTTTTTTAATCACCAAATTTGTCGCCAAGTTGGCGACCAAAAGACTGGCGATGTATCACCAAGTGTCCGCCAAATTATAACACCACTTGAGTTTACATCGAAATCAACAATGATTGCCCCCAAATAGGGGCAAAAGACCCCCTTAGGAACATCCAAATGCAACCAAAAGGGAAGGTGCACAACTAGACACCACTAGGAGTCTACATACCAAATTTCAACTTTCTAGTACATACCGTTTTTGAGTTATGCGAGATACATACGCACATACATACGTACATCACGAGAAAATTCGTTGTAATTAACTCAGGGGTCGTCAAAATGGATATTTCGGGTGTCTGTAGCCCCGAGACATATATCCAAGTGTGATCGGGTCGAAAAAAAATCAACATTTATTCAAGGGTGAGAAAAATGGAAATTAAGGTCGATTTTTGAGTGAAACATTTTTCGCGAATACAATACTTCCTTTTTTTGTAAAAGGAAGTAAAAAGAGAACCCAAAGATCTATTTTAAAGCGCAGTCTCAAACAACAGAGCATCTCCTATTTGAACCTTAAAGAATTAATAGCTAAACATAGCTCGTAGGACTGTTACAAGAGTTTAACAAAACCCTGGTACTTTCACTTCCATCTTCCATAACTTCCAAAGTTATGGATGAATCTTATTGTCATTTTATTTTAATGTTTGCTGAACTGACATTGATATAGAAAATAGCAATTTACTAAATTTTTGGATATTAAGTTTTATTTTATGGTCAACATAATTTTTAAGGAAAGAAAATGACAATACTAAATGGCAGGATTGATTCAGGAGTCTGTCCAGGATTTTTCACAGGGTCCGTTTTTTGTGAAAAATCAAATAATTTTGTGAAAAATGAATTAATTTTGTGAAAAATCAAAAAATTTCGCAAAAAAAAAAAAAAATGTTAAAACGAAATTTTAGAATTTAGAGATGGCACAAACTGCATCAATTAAACTTAAAGAAATTGAGTGTTTTCCTCTTCTATGACGAGAAAATCATTCTGGATTTTTTTTCTGATATTTGGCGGGGGGGTGGGGGGTGGCATCGCTCTTTCAAATATCAATATTTATCTACCATTCTGCATGATGTTAAATTATACAAGATATATTTCTGTACAGTATTTAAAATAATTGTAACAAAAATATAAATAAATAAAACAAATTTCAGAATAGGGTTCAGCATTCAACTTTTTGACCCAAGACACTCTTAAAAAGCACAAAATTTCGTTTAAAACTTATAAATTCCGTGATTTTAACAAAAAAAAAAAAAAAAGATATTTCAATTGTTTACCTCTTAACAAAGCGTAATAATCATCAAAAATTCGAAAAATCGGATTCCCATAGCGGATGCAGATTGCAGAGATCGCAATTCTCAAAGTGAAGGCATCAAAAGTATAAAAACGGCTTGTAAAAGAAATATTTTTGATAAAATTATTTTAAAATTGCATTTTAGAGTCCTATGATAACATATCATTAATATCTGTGGACACAGTTGACCAAAAAAATAAAAAATAAAATAAATAAATAAATAAATAGTAACAGAAATAAAGAGACTTTTCATTTATTTGAATCCTAATAAAGCGAAGTTAGCTTGAAAAAAGAACAAAATATGATTCTCATATCAGATGTTAAAAGATTGCGTTTTTCAAAATGTAGACATCTAAAGAAAAAAAAACGATGTAAAAACGCAAATATTGACAAGCCAACAAAATGATGAGAATATTTTCTAATCAAGTCATTATAAAGGTTCAAAGCCAGACGCTAAGTGGTGATAGTTTTGAAATTGGTAACCCTATCTGAAGCGATCATATTTTTTCCTCACCCTTACTATCCCTTTGCAGTTCTAAGTTCATTTCGCAGATATATATTATTATTGTTTATTAAATCATGAGCGGAGAAAAGTGCTTACCAATGCCTTTTCAAAAAAGTTTACAACAACACCGCTGCTAATTAGCTGTGATAAAACAAACAACCATTATTTTTACTTGGCAGTAGCAATTATTTATCGCTTGCAGGAGCATCGCAAGAGTGCGGGTTTTTTTTTTTTTTTCAAAGTTAACCGATTTTGTATAAGCTGATCCCTCTAATTTGACTTAAAAAAAGGTTCCAAAAATTATCGGTTTATACACAGAAATATGCATTATTTTGCTTTCAGATTTGCTCTTTCAATAAACAATTTGTGACAGATCCGATCTTGTTTATTAGAATTTTGTGAAGGGTCCGTTTTGTTTGATCGGGATTTTGTGAAAGGTCCGTTTTGTTTGATCGGGATTTTGTGAAAGGTCCGTTTTGTTTGATCGGGATTTTGTGAAAGGTCCGTTTTGGTTGATCGGATTTTTGTGAAGGGTCCGTTAACGGACTCAAATATCCTCTGGCCAGACCCCTGTGATTGTTTTATTCTTCAAACACAAAACGTATTGATGGAGAGAAAATTTGAAATTCAGAACTTCATAAACTAGAATTTTTAGTTTTAATTCAATATGTCTATTGTTTGTCATTAGTTAAAAAATAAATAAATAAAAATCCCTAATGGCAACATTGACTATGTGATAGCTTTAAATAGACTTGTTTAAGGAGCATTTTACAGCAATTCAGGGTTTTTAACTTTTAATTCATACTTTTGTCTAAGTTTCACATGATAATAAAATATTCAATGTAGATGTTAAAAATTAATTTTTAATTTAATGAACTATAATGAATCGAGGACTATTTTTTCAATGAAGTACAAGCTATTTTTCCAACTATTTTTTAATGAAGTAAAACTAAATTGATTGAAACAAAATGGAAAAACATTTATTATTTATACTTTCAATGATTGTAAGCAAAATTTCATTCTGAAACTAGCTGCCTGTGGCGCTGGCCTCGTTGCCAAAGGCTGCTTGCACAATCCGGCTCCAGTGGGTTGGTGTACAACTCTGTTCTTCCAAAGTACTAAAGTACTTCTTTCAGTTTCACTTAGAGAAAGAAATTTAAATGATGTTTTCGGTACGTAAATTACATTCCTTCAAAGGAAAAGAATATCACATCAAAAAACACATTGCCTGCGTCAGTACATTAATTAATTTTTTTTCTGCTGCGCTAAACCATTAACTCAACTATTCAATAACTTTGGATATATAAAATGAAAAAAGAGAGAAAGTATAAATGCAGGATAACGTGGCCTTGAGAAAGAAAACCTTTGCCCCTCGAGTCACTTCCTCTTAGCCCCTTGCCAGAATGAAGGGGAAAAGTGTTCTGAAAGAAGAACCGATAGGAGAATATGTTAGGTATTCAATCGTTTTTAATTAACATTTCCGTTAACTGAAGTCGCACAGGTATGCCGCATAGCTAAACATGTAGCCAATAAGATTACGAATCTATCAATGCCTGTTCAATGCTCAGTTTTCTGTTGTTCACCAGGACTAGCGATGGCATACATACAAAGATACTCAGTTTTGAATGTGCAAGATACTTTTATAATTTGTATCAAGAAGCCATTTTCTTGGTATACACTTTTACTCATAGAATTTGTAAATGCCTCATATAAGGCCTTGAAATCCAAAAAGTTCATTTAAAAAGTAAAAATTTAAAGACCAAAAATTATGAAATAATTCTCTAATGTTTATTTTATGTACAACAAAACATGCTAATATTGTTCTAACTCATATCCAATGATCCTGTAAGGTTACACACGAAAACCGCAAAACTATATTTTAAAATTTTATCAACAGCAAACAAATGAACAAACCAACTATTGTAATTTTGACACTCGTAGAAATATTATACCTCATCTTCAGCAGAAGCTAACTCTTTTTTCAATTCTTCAATTCTTCCTCTTAATTTCTTAACTTCTGCTTCATACTGTTCAGATCGGCGTAAGGCATGAGCAAGTTCTGTGGATTTATCTTGCAAAACCTTTTTCAGTTTTGTATGAGCATGTTTTAGATCAGCTAACTCCTAAACACACAGTAGATAAAAATTTTATTGATATATGTACACACACAAAAATAATTTACATTTCTTTTTTTATTTCAAATCTGAAATCACGTTTAAAGTCTTTCATTAATAACATAAGCAAAACACTGTATCTATGTTATAACATAATTTACAGTTCAAAGAAATCAGACACATTCTAAAATTTCTTAATGATTTTAAAAGGTACGGAAGAAGCTGTTGAATCTTAAAAATCAGGGCCCAATGCAGGTCCATTTTACTACTGTTTTGCAAGCAACAGAAAATCTATTCTGATTCATCCATGAGGGCAGCCCATTGAAAATTTTAACCTATCCTCGAAAATTGTGATTTGTCCTCTTAATTTTTTTAAAACAATAATTTTAATAAACAGGCAAAAATGGGGCACATGTAAACATGGTATGTTTTACTTAGATAACTTCAAGCCAAGAATCTCAAAAATTTCTCAAATAATGGCAGTACAAGTCCTCTCCATTGACCAAAATTTTAGAACAATGAGCCATTTTATGTTTCTGCGGGGGCAACTTTGTTTTAACAGGTGTTATATATAATTTATCACTGTCTTCTTTGGGTGAAAGCATATTTAAAACTAACTAAAAAGCTAAACTCAATTATTGCAAACCATTATATGAACATTCAATTAAATTATGACAATGTTTTTTTTTTTTTTTTTTTTTTGATTAAATTAAAAATGCTTTTTTTTTTGCAAGTTAAATCTAAGGTGGATGATGAGGCACTTGAGCACAACCCCATCATGTGCTCACAAGTGCACATGTGAAATCCCCATATCCTTTCTGTAGTATTAACACTTCGATAAATTATAAGTGTTAAAAAAATGTGTAAATATTTATAATTATTTTTCTAATATCAGTTTTTAAATTTATTGTTAATTATTATTTTTAGTTGAATATTTTTTAATTATTATTTTCTTAATTAAAAAGTGAAGTTTAAAAGCAACATATAATATGAATAATCTTTACATAATAAAATACTCTGTGTACTATATAGTCTGATAATTTTTTTTCTTGCCTATCTAGTGATCTGAATATGCTATGAAACTTTAAAATTTGACAGTGTTATATATTTGGGAAAAAATATTTTCTTAGTGACACAGTTACTGTACAATTTACACTGACACAGTACAAGTTACAAACACTTCAATGTAATTGGTATAGACACATATGTTTCATACTAAAGGTTTTTTGCTGAAATATGTTTGTCCAGAGTTTTAAAATTGTGTTTGTATGTGCCCTAGGCTAATTCACAACTGCCCCCCTATAGGGCACATGTTAACAACTGAAGACATTTTTTTTAATTGCCATCAAGTTAAGAAATCAGTTTTTTAAAAATCTCAGAAAAGTTCAATGACACAACTAAAAAAAAATTTCAATCATAAAGACATTTTTAATCTGAGAAATTGATAATATTTTTCAAAAAATAAAGAAATGAAAAAAAAATATGTACATGCGTCCCTATTTCCCCTACTTGAACACAAAAAATAAGTAGAAGATAAAAGTTCTGTATTGGCTCTTTAAAGCTATTTTGTAACTGTCAATAAAACAGTATCAAAGTATGACATTACTTTATAACTATTTTCAGAGTTATACTTAATAGACTTAATATAGTCTCATAGTTATTGAACTATTACTTCTAGTTGTAACAAACTTTCTCCTCTTGCCTAGAGTCTATAATGGATCAATTTTAAAATAAAAGTTTTAGCCAAGCTATAAATAGTTGAATTTAGTGAGAATACTACTAGGTATTGTAAATATGTTTCAGTTGAAGAGAATTCCTGAATATTTTTTGATGCAATTCACCAGCAATAATCTGTGATTACTCATTTGAAAAAAAAAAAAAAAAGAGAATTAATGGCTTATTAATGGCATTTAACATTATATACAATATTTACCATGAATAGGTTAAAGAAATTCAACCTTACCTTATTCTTTTCATGTAATTCAATTTGAAGAGCTTTAACATCAGAGTCTGAAGCCATCGTCATCTGCTTTGTTTTCCGCTCTAACCTATCATCTAAATCTTCAATCTGTGTGCGAAGCTTTTTATTTTCCCTCTCAAGAGCTAATTTTTCTGTCTCCAAACGTTCCCGTCGTCCCCACTCAGCAGCATTTTCACCTTGCAGTCTCTCCAACTAAAGTAAGGGTAACTCGAATAACTAGCAAAGAACTTAATGAATTTATTAACAATGTCTTTCATGAAATACAACGCCAGCTCAGTCAATTCCAGCCGAGGACTGCAGTTTTGTGCTTATTAGCACTCATCAGCCCGGCATAGGACTAACTGAGCTGGAGGTGGAAAACCTCTTAAGGAAGCCAAGAGTGCCAAACAAACTGGTAGCTAATATAGAATTAGCACTGACCAGAATTAGCACTGCCTTAGCCCTGGCTATAGGGCGGTAACTTACTGAATGTCATTCACATGTTTTAACACAACAGAAAGAAGAATCATAAATTCCTAAATGCAAGCAAAAAGAAGTTTTAGTCAAAATGGCAGAATTACATGTCTAATATAATTATTTGTGCTATTATTAAGCTTGTTTTCTTTTCTTTCTTTCTTTTTTTTTTTTTTTAATAAAATTATATTTATCTTCAGAACTGGAACTAATATTTAGAGGAACAACATAGTTGACTGAATCAGCAATACATTACATACAGAGTTTTACCAAATACTTTCATGAAGTGAGAAAATATTCGTCAGTTAATTACTTTGTTCTAAACAATGGTTGGGCAAAAAATCATAGTTGCTTTCTTTCAGTAAAGAATGAGGATTTTTGTACATATCTTAATTCTCAATAAACACTAGCTGATAGAAAGATATTTTACCAGTTCTGATATATTTATGAACCCATGAAGTAACTGAGAAAGAGAAAAAAGTGGCATTTCCAAATGCTGTTACTAAAGAGTCTAAACACTAGAAAGACGGAAGCGGTCATTTTGACCGCAAACGATTTTCAAATGCTCATATTCGCTGTGTTTAATTTTCAAACTCCTTTTCCTTCATTGACTTTTCCTAACTATTTATTAAGATACTTACAACAGTATTTTTTTTTTCTTTAGGAGTATTATTATAGTCGCTATAAATGTTTATACCTAGAAAGACGGACTACGGTCATTTTGACCGCTAAGTGAACCTTTCTTTATGCATCCGTTTTTTTCTCTTATCAGTTATGTGTACTATGGACTATTGTTAGTTGTCAGGGTGAGTAATCTTCTTTTGAGCTTGAGTAGTACCTGCTGGTCAGGTTTAATTCTTTGAACTGTTAGGAAAATGCGAAACACCTGTTGGTTGCATGGTTTCAGTTTTCTGCTATCTGCAAAATTGGCAAAGTTGAGAAAGGTAAATTTGAAAAGCATGTGACTGGACACGTGAAATTATTTTGGGTCTAAAAAGAGTAAATATAAACAGGTAAATTCCAAAAATGTTTGCTGGAATTCTTTTGTGTACCAAAACATGTGCTTTGCTTGAAGCATTGACGTTTATTTTCTTCGATGATAATGAAGTGCTCAGTCACATAATTATCTTCATGATGCCGAGAAGAACCGTTGACAAGCAAAACTTATAGGAGCATTAATACCTGAAACTGTTGCAGATTTATCTAAAACAGATTATGGTTCAAATGAAGTCTGACTTATCTGAAGAGATATATTTCTAGCGGTGATGCTTTCATGAGATTATTGCGAATATTTTTTGAATCCTAGATTTTCAGAAAAGGATTGTTCTTCTGAGTTAGAATCAGAAGAAACCTCGCTAATAAAAACTGATGCTCAAAATATAAAACTCAGTGAAAGAAAAAGGATCCGAAGCCGAAAAAAAGGGGAAATTTAAAAAAACAGAACTCTTATTTCTCCAATTTCCTCCAAGACACCTCACTAATCAATTTTGCTGCACATAAATACATCTCAGGAAAAAGATTAACATAGTGTGAAATTGACTATGCGGAAATAAATCTACGAGCATTTGTTCTGATTGCCAAAAAAAAAAAAGAAAAAACTGTTAATGACTTGTGACGTGATAACATAAGTATTTCGAAATAATGTAAAAGATAGTAATGTCTTGCGATATTTAAATATTTTTTTAAACCAAACACATGCATGGTTGATTATAGTACTTGTTAGTTATTACATGCTAAGAAAATATCCTCATTTTTGTACAAATTTGCTCTTTCTCAATGCCAATTGTGTAAAGCATGTGTGCATCACTTGATCAATAATAAAATTTAAAAAAAGGCTATCTGAGACTTATTTGCAGACTATATTACGATTAAATTGTTAAGTTAAACTCTGACATGTTGAAACAAATCTTTTCTCTGGTTAAAAATCCGAAAGGAGGAATTTCCTATCTTTTTAGTATGGCGGTCAAAGTGACCGCTGCCAGTCTTTCTAGGCATACGCAAAACGCCGTCTTTCTAGTGTTAAGATTTCACAACAAAACTGGCCGATCAAAAAGGGTTAACTGCAAAAAAGTAGAAAATTAAAACTGGCATTGCACTATATTCAAAGGATTATTATGACAGTTACCAAGCTCTGAATAAATTAATGCAAACATTTGCATTAACAAAAAGTTCACTCTTAATTTACAAGCTTATTCGCTTCAGTAAAATTTTCATTGAAAAGTATTTCCTTGTTTTTATGATGAACTGTTATGAGCTCAATATGTTTCATTTATTGAAAATGTATGAATGCCATGAAGAAGCAGAGAGTTTTTATCATGAACATGAACCTTGTAATAAATTTCATCAATGCAAAAATGGGAGGGGGGACAATAATTTATCTTTAATCTTTTATGGTATAAAGATAGGAGGGAAAATCTCCCTTCATTTTTAAAAATCTCACTCTAATTCCAACAGAGGGTGAGATGTTCTCACTATTTTTTCCCCACTAATGCAAACTCTGGTGGAGGGGTGATTTTGGAATTTTTTTCCATTTATTGACTGTCTTATCTTTCCTGACATGATTAAAAATTTAAGAAAGTCGACAATTTCAAGAATGGATAAGAAAAAACCAACAACTTTGAACAAAGATAAGGTTTGGAATTGAATTAAAAGCTAAAAAATTGATTCAGAATATTTTCAATTATGTAACTTGAAACTAGTATGATACGGAAATAAGATGAAAATCAAGAACAAATAGCTTACTAGAAAATTTAAAAGCAATTGGCACATGCTAAACAATTCAACTGGATGCATAAATGTAAACCATTATTCATACCTAAGGAATGAACAGCAACTTACTTCTGTGCGGAGTTCAGCAAGTCTTTGGTCTAATGTGGTTCTACTGTTAGCTTCATCCTCTAAATCCAGTCTCATATTATCAATTTCATCCTGATGTTCTGCTCTTATTTGGCTCAGCTGCAAATAGTAAAAGATGATTACATAGAGTAAAAACCTTTCTATTCTTTTGCGGCATTAGTCAAACTTCGCAAAACCAAATATTGGCTGATCTGTACATAAGCCATTTTTTCCAAATAAGCTCATTTCTTCTACAATTCATTTGCTGTGTATCTGTGCTAGTCCTACTTTTGGTACCTTAACAAAAAAAAAAAGCAAGGAAGTTCAATATGAACCAAATTTTAAGTTGCAGAGAATAATGTATGGATAGAGAAATCTGCAATAACAACGTTGCTATTGGCAATTATGTTTTGCCGAATACGGAAGAACGCTTCCTAATTCTTTTCAATGTTTTAACATTGTGTGTTCCTTCCTTGTCAATCTAATGAGGGACTCAATAATATCTCTTTCTTTAATGGGAGAAGATTGTAAACACCAACTACTGCTGAAGATAGCCATGGCCTTTCTTTTCTTCCTATTTCCAAGTCCAGTTTTAAAATCCATAGGCTCTCTATTCTTTTCTATTGTCTCTCATGTCAAAGGCTAAAATCTGTCACTTTCAGAACTTATGTACACACCTTACCATTTTAGAGGGCAAAAGTCTCTGATCGCTTGTCAGAAATTCCTACAATAAACTTTCTAGATGTTTTCATTACTTTGTTGAAATATTTCAACTGTCCACGAGAGATCTGTTCCTGTCTAAGCAGCCCAAAGTGTCATTTTAGCCATAGTTTCACAATAAAACACTGCCATGAAACCTGGATCCACTTAAAATCAAGATTATGTGTCATAATTTCAGAACTTTGAAAAAGTGATGTGACATCCGGAGTGTCATGAAATCCAGGTGTCACAATAACAAGGTTTGACAGTATTTTCAAATGAATCATTTAAAACAATATTTTCAACATTTTCATCTTTCATAAAGTCCAATTAAATATGTGTATATAATGATAAAAGTTAAGTTTTATGATTTATGTATCAAGTTAGTATTTATGAGATATTTTTCTTTTAGCACCTTGATTTAATTTTGCAGAAAAATTTTGCTAACTTATGCACTATGTATGTGGCTAAAAAATGTGGTCTCAGTATTTTTAAAGGTTAAAAACTTTAAAAAATTGTAGATAAAGAAAATAATGACTTTTGAGTTCATTCCTCTTTCAATGCGCTTTTTGTCTGTGTGCGGTCAAATATGGCCCCAAAATCCAATGTAAAAAAACATTTCTATCCTAAAATTGATGCTGAAATTGAAAACAATTAACATTTTTAGACAAAAATATAATTTGTTTTTTCTTTTTGAGAAAAGAATATTCCATTGTGCCAGGACCACTTTTTGTTAAATTGCCCTATGTTTAAAGATTTAAACTATTTTCACATAAGATAATTAATATTGTTATACATAAAAATATTGCTGCATAAAATTATATTAAAATGCTGAAATAAAAAGACAATTCAAGAAATGAAAATTTATGAAAGAGTATTGAAATTATGAAGGCTAACCTCTTTTAAAGTATCTTGCTTTGATTTCTTCAAGTCTTCGTATTTCATTCGGATTTGATTGTATTCAGCTTGCATTTTCTCTATACTTTTCATAAGTTTGTTTTTTTCCCTAAAATATTTAATAACATTAAGTTCTGAAATTAATGGGCAATTAAAGAATTTTCATAACAACTTCAATCTTTTAATGATAAAAAAAGTAAAAACACGATTTTACTGGCATAAATTACATATTACCAAACTTCTTCAAAACACACAGTATACACACAGTAGAGAACCTCAATCCACACATCATTCATAAGTTGCATGAAAAAAAAAGAAAAAATGTGGGAAAGTGGAGAATGCAGGTTCAAGTCAGAACAGGAAAAAACAATAGTTATGCATAACATACAATGTATGCAACATATCCTAACATAAAGACCAAATTGGTTCAAAGATATCAATCATAGAATAGAGTTTGCAACACATACAATGTCGAGTGAACATTTTGTCAAACAATATAGCTCTGCCTATAGGGTGAACTTAAATTTCAGGTACACACAACTTTATTTAACTTAATGAACTGGGCTGTAAAGCTGTATTTTTCAAAGATGATCAAAGGTCAAAGGATTATTTTATTTCAAATAGAAGTTAGAAATTAAAATGCCAAAATAAACTCCTGGGTAAAAAGGCATAAGCAGAACATTTTTAACATCCAGAAACATTATTAAAAGGAATTTTAAAGAAGAGATATTATTCAAAGGGCAGCTATCTGCAGATTTTTTTTCTGCTTATTTTTGAGTTGATGGGATAAAGATGAATTTAATATCTCCTTTATGAATCTGATGCCCTGTGACAGTACATACTTTCTTTTTGCAAGAAAAAAAATACCATACTTATCAGTCATTTTTATAAACACATTCATAATATGGATGCTTCACTTGCCAAATCGATTAACTTCATAAAACAAAAAGTCGAGAAAAGTGATGAAGAAGATAGTGTTATCCGTAAGAGTGAATGGGCCCTCGCGTTACATTTCCTGCCATTACAGGATCAGAAATCTACTGAACCAAATGTTTAACATAAATTCACATTCTAAGCATTGATGAAGCACTATTAAAGCAGAAATGAGGATTTTTTTTTAAAAGTGGAGTTAACCGATTTGGCAACTGAGGCATCCATATATTACACAATAAAAAAAAAATCATTGAGAAATTGTAAATCTGTATATATAAAGTAGCTTGTTCTGACTGACAATCAACGCACAGCCAAACCTATTGAGGCTAGAAAGCTGAAATTTGGAACATAGGTTCATTTTATGACGTAAGCGCGTGCTAAGAAAGGATTTTTCGAAATTTCGATTTTAAGGGGGTGAAACGGGATGGAGAATGTTCTGCACTCATATGCAAAATTCTCAAGAATGGGCTCAAGTTCAGGGTCGAACCAGGTATTAAAAAATTCGAAATTTTACGAGGGTTACGTATATTTTAACCTCATCCACGTAGGATGCTAATTAACGGAGATATTAATTAAAAACTCAATTTTATGTCTACTTGAACATACGTCTATGCCAAAAAATGGTCCGATTTTTTCGGTTTTTGCACCATTGGAAAGCTCGTAAAAAATAATAATTTCGAAAATATCCGCAAGGACTAGAACCGCAGACATTGAAAAATGGCTACAAAAAAAGTTATAAGCGTTTGAAATAAAAATTAATTTATTTCAAAAAGAAATTTTTTCCCTCCATTTTTTGCGCGAGATTAATTTTATCTTGAAGAAAAGCTGAACAATATTATTTGTTGCCATTTCTTCCTTGAGTATCTAGAAGCAAAATTTCTTGCAATTGGTTGTAAATGCATTGGGGCTTTGTCTGTAGCAGGGCATTTAAAATATATTTCCCTTTTGATTAGGTTTCCGCAAGTCGATGTTTTCATGTACAATTTTAATCGTGACCGTCGCAACAGAGAGCGACGGTAACGTTTTAATGGATGTGTAGTCCTCAAAAAAAAAATCTGATTCTTCCTTTTTTTTTAACATTATTTTTAAGGGTGAATGATATGTTTATTTTAATGGCGATATTGAGGAATATTTCACTTATTTGAAATGGTGTTTTTTATGCTATTAGACCGATTCCAGTGAATATTTTCAAAACTATTCCACACGAGGATTTTAAAGGGCGATTGACCCTCTTTAAAAACTGTTACCTTTATTATATCTGAGACAATTTTTTCCATCATAGGTACGTTACAGCACGATTTTAATCTTGGCGATTATTTTTGCTTAGCTTATTGTTTGATTAAACCTACGTAGAAACTACTTATTTGGCAAAAGCATGCATTGTTTTGTCACTGTACTTTTTTTATTTTTTGAACAAGAAACAAGACTTGAAACAAGACTAATAAAATGAAAAGTAATTTTCTAAGTAATTTAACCAAGCTATTTAAAATTAAAAAGTCGAATGAAAAACCCAAATTGCCAAGTAGACTTTAAATGATCCTTTAACATGTAAAATTATTTGCTAAATGAAAATATTGAGTCATAAATAAATGTGAACGTTCCATTAAAATAAAAATTATAAAAGACGGAGCAATTATGACGATCATTTAAGCATATTTTAAAAAATTTCTTATATTTTACGGGGTACGGGATTTCCTTTTTGTCCCAGGTGTACCATGTTTTATAATTACGTTGTTTTTCTGATAATGAAATTTCGTTTGAATATTTTCTTTAGTAAACGTTTGCAGTTTTTTTTCAAAGGACTTTCCGCTTCAATCGCAAAAGGGCTGGGTTCTGGTAGCGTGGTCCTTGGCGTGTTTGCGATGAATAATTCAGTTGGAGGATTATTTTAAGTTTTAAAGCAATAGCAAATCTAATTTAATGTTTTGGCGAATAGTTTTAAGTTCCAAAGAAACTTTAATAGGCTTTTTTTTTTTTTTTTGAAAAGGTGTGTACGCATTTTATTTAAAGAAAAAAAATCACTTCAGATCAGTGGGAAGGGGGGGGGGGCGTGGATTTTTTTTATTGAACGGATTTCCTTTAAATTCTTAGCACGTGCACCGGCGTGCGGGTACTGCTAGTATTTTTATAAATATACCTGTAAATATACGCACAATTTTATAAATATACATATTTTCAAATTTTGTAGAATGAAAACGAGTCAAAATGACAGTTTGGCTTGCTTAACTTCAACTAGATAATTATTATTGACTAATTGCAAATGCATTTAATATGCATGGTTTTAAAACAGTTTCTTAAAAAAAGGACAGCACAAAAATACATTTAATTATTAATAAATATGCGAAAAATACTTACTGCCTTTCAGCTATAATAGTTTTGGTAGCTTCATCTAGCCTAAGCTGTAACATAGCAAGTTTTTGTTCAGTAAGCTCTTGAACTGGCACATTAAAATCCTCAATGCCCCGGTGAGACAGTCGAGAACATTTCTTTTCGCTAACAGTAGGGATTGTACTGATAGTGATCGAATCTTTGCAGTCTCTCTGTAATAACTTGTCTAAAAACTGCAAATCTTGGTTTGCAGTTGAAGAGTCGGACACTTCGGCAACAGTAGAAGAAACTTCAGTGTTCTCATCGTCAGCATTTTCTTGGTTAGATTTTGGAGAACAATGATTCATTAACAGGTCCCCTAGGTCAGAAATCTTTTCGCCAGGTCCAACATCTCTCTCGGCAACAACCCTTTCTGCATTTTGACTGCCAGAGTACAGTAAAATATCATCTTTTTTCTCATCAATGTAATCTTGGTCCCCATTAAACAGTTGATTTTCTTTCTTGAGCCTCTCAATTTGAAGATAAAGTTCTTGTTTTTCCCTTTTCAATGTATTGCATTCCTTTGCTGCAATTTCCAGCTTACCTCTAAAATATTATAACACATACATTAGGTCAAATGAATTTATTAATGATGCATAAACTCTTAAGCATATACAGTTAGGCTTTAAATTAAATTGTGGATTGACCTTTAAAATCTCATGTAAGAATACTACTATTTGAACACATGTTTCATATATGATAATCACAAAATTTACCAAATTAATATGAAAATGCACTCTTCAAACATCTAAAATTATATTTAGTAAAGTTAACCAAAAAAAATATATATATTATTATTAGTTTAAAGCAAATAACAAATATACACATCAAACCAAAAAGCACTAATTAGAAAAATAATTTCTCACGAACAGTGGTTATAAACTTACAGGACATAAACATAAAAAATGTTTCTCAACTTTTTTTTTTAATCTTTTCTTTCCACCATTTTTTTTAAATGTGTCCTTATTTGTTATTGAACATCATTAAAGCAATAATGACTATCAATATCTTTTGACATAGCATTAAAATTTAAAGCATACATCTATTGCAAATAAGAGGTTTTCCCTGATTAATGAAATATATATGAGGAGTAATTTATCTAAAGGGAACATATCCACTTTTTAGAAAAATTCACTTTATGACATTTTTTAAATCTTTCAGATGACCTTTATCAAATTACTTACTCTCAAGAAGTCCAAACGTAGAATATCCTATTTTATTTGAGGTTAAGTGTGGCTTTTTGATCAAAAGGTAACAAATTCGTCTTCTGCACCTTTTATTTTGAAAAAAGGGGACATATCCTGAAAGAATCTATAGTTGGAAGACTTTTAGATCCAAAGAAACACATGTCCAAAATCCTCAAATTTTAATCCACTACTTTTAGGTTCATGTACTTTGATAAGAGAATATGAGAAGGTGAAATATTCAAGTTTTTGTGAAATTGGAATTTTCAACATTCAAGTTTTCATTCCGCCTATCCAAAATTAAGATGGCGACATCTCCTTGTTTTTTTTACACAAACATTTCTTACTCTAGGTCTTGATTTGCAGAGATTTTATGCTCAGTTCTATACCCATTGAAGTTGATAAAACTATTTTGTTCTTACCCTAATTCATTTTTTGGAAAATGGATATGTTCCATTTTGATAAATTAGTCCTCATATTATACTAATTGCACAAAAGAAAGCAATTTTAATTTTTAACAAAAATTTAAATGGTTCTTCTCTAAAATCTATTTTAACACTCAAAACTTCAATATTAGCAAAGTAGCATGATTTCATCAGAGTAAACAAAAAATCTAAAGGATGCTTAAAATTAACTGTAATTAGCCTGAGGCCACAAAGACAACCATTGGACAGGCAGAATATAAATTATAATGATCCAAGATGCTAGTGAAATTTTATTCTTATTTTATTTCAAAAGTCCTAACATTGAACGTTTGTATACATGCAGTCGGAGGAGGGCAAATTGAATATCTGTAATCTTCTATGAATGTATAAGTGCATGTAATTTGTAGAGCCCAAGTATACAACACATAATGCAGGAAATTTTATAATAGCAATTTTAAACTGCATCCATCTTATTGAATCACCCTGTATTTCAACTAAGACCTTTATTTTTCGGAAAATGTAAATAATGAGAAAAAAACTAACTACCTTAAAACTCTGGATTCTTCTCTAGCTTTATTCCTTTCTGTTCTAACTTTACTCCACTTTTCTCGCCAATTAGCAGTGCAATCTGACCACCATCTCATTGTCTTTTCCATCTGTGCAGCTCTGGCACGAGCTTCCTCGAGCTCTCGCAATCGCAGCTCTTCCTTGGCATCCCACTCAGTTTCATAATTGTGGTGATGATGATGATGTGATGACAGGGAATGCTGAGATATGTCACTGGGCATGTTTGAATGTTCTGACCACTGAGACAAAGAACTTCCTACATGTCTCTTTACTGAACTGGCAGTTGAACCAGCATGAGACATTTTAGATGTCGATTAACCTAAGAAAAATTGAAAATAAATTAGTATTGTGTAATCTGTTTTTGAAATATTCTATGCAGTTTAATAATTTCTAGCACAATGAGAAAATCTTGGGAATAAACACTTAGGACATATCCTAAGTTTTTTTTCTGAGATTTTTTCATAACAATATTAAAAAATACTGAAAGGAAAATATTGAATAAAAATAACTGAAATTAAAAGAGGAAATGCAGTAGAGTCTCGAAAGTGCGAGGTTTCACTTAATCCGAGGTGCTTCATTTACATTTTAAGTGATTTTTTTTAGCAGCTAAAAAATTGATTCTCATTAAAATCTGAATATAGAAATCTTTTGCAACTGTAAAACTAACTACATACAATAAATATTAAAAATACATTGAGAAGTTGGTTTCAACAACACTCCTAAAGTAGCACAAAATATACATTGACTACAGGATATGGATTACGAGATAGCTGTCTTAAAGATAATAACTTGATGTGTAAAATCGACCTTGATTTGCCATAAAGAACATGTTAAGATCCCTTTTGGAATATCCGATTGAATTAAAAGAAGGAGGTGCACAACGTAATTTGCATAGAATAATTTAAACTTTCCTACAACTAACCGTTTTTGTGTAATCCAAGATAAAGGCATAACTCACGCACGCACATTGATTCATATGTTGTAGCAAACTCATTGAAATGGATTCAGGTACAGTCAAAATGCATGTTACGTTACCTTGCAAGCATAAATACGCACAGATATCAAGAAAAACTAAAGCCAAAACTCGTTTAGACGCAGTTAAAATGGAAACTTACGGCGAATTTTGAGTGATAAAATGGGAGTAAAAGGTGGTCCTTCTTAGATCGTATGAATTTGTAAATTTTTATCTGGAAGGATTTTTCAGATAATCCGAGCTTTCAGTGATCCAAGATGAGGTGAGCCCCAATTACCTCAGATTTTCGAGACTCTACTGCATACTTTGACAAAACGATGCATTTTCAAACATTTGGCCTGCAGCTTAAACTTTTAGATTTAGATTTCAAAATGGTTTGATATTAAATTTTAACTTCTATAGCATTCCCAGTTATGCTGAAAATAAATACCTGCAGAGTCTTGCCTTAATGTGATCATCCTGCAACACAATTTTGATAACAGTAACAGATTCATAACAATAAGCTAATCATGAAATTAGAGAGTTTTATTAATCCAGGATACACATATCAAGTTTTGAAAGAGGTCATAAAAACTCACCACATAGTTTAGTGTTGTACATTTAATTTAAAATGTGAAAATTATACATAATTTTAAAAAAATCGATTCTTAATTGATGATTTTTTGAGGGTCTACAATTTTTTAAAAGAAGTTCATTCATAGGAGAAGCGTTCTACTGTGTTAAAAGCAGAAGTCGCATTGTTGCAGCTGAGCTCAAAATGAGATTAAGTTTTTCAAGTTTCACGCCTCCTTACGATTGATTCAGATGCCTCTTTTTCAAAACTTTTGAAAAATTGTATGTCATTCACAAATGACAATAAAACATTGTAGTACTTAGAAAAAAGATGTTACAAAGAATCATTTGAAGATCTTTTTGATAAAAATATAGAACCAATTTTGATAAAAATGGCAAGTATAACATCTGCTTAGCATGGCAGTATTGCATTCCACATTTCAACCCTTCTATTGCATTCCTTCTTCTACCATTTGAAGAAGGTGGCTATAAACGAGGCATTTTCCATCTGACTCATCATCTATGTTTCCCATAACAATCTGCCAAACTTCCGATTCTGTTACTGCTACAAAATAATCCCACAGTCTTAGTGAAAAATATTTTTTACAATTACCATATAAAGTTACTCCCCCCCCCCTTCAGGGTTATTTTGATCAATTTCTAAACATAATTCCAATTTTTAAGATGTCACATATGAAGAGGTTTTTTTGTTGTTTCTTCAGTTTCTTGGTAAACCTTTTACCAAAATCTTGTACGGCAAGAGCTGTTTCCAATTGTTTCAATGGGAACCAAATCCTATGAAGTTGCAAAGAGTTCCATTACATCAAGGAAGGTTGTTTTCTTGGCCAACTAGCACTAAGATTGTATTTGCCTTCTACTTTTTTTTTTTCAATATTCCTGCCTATATAAGAATTGTATCCTTTCTAATAAATAAATTCCTTGATGATCACAATGTTTTCTTTCTCTTTTTTTGTTTATATGTTTCCTTCTGTTTATCTAACAAATGTCTGTAAAATGAAATCTGTATCTACAAATATGAAGTGAGAAAATCAGGACCAAGGGATTCTGATAACAATAAGGGATGAAAAAACACTAACTGTGATTACATTAATCATTGTACCATTGCTTGTTTAAATTTTAATGATAAGTACAATCCTACTCTTTTACAAAAATATACTATTCATGAAAAATAAATAACAGCAAGAAAACAGAAATTACAAAACGTTGTAACAAGTAAATCATTTAAAAAGAATACAAATCAAGCAGATTTTATTATAAAAAGTAGAGATATTCTAGAATTTTAAACTGTGTTCATAGCCTGTGTGCCCCCCCCCCCCCATAGCCCACGTCTAACTATTCCAACGTCTTTAATTGAGTTAATAAGCAGAGTTTGAATTTGGATGGTAACCCATAAAAAATCATCAATTTTTTTTTAAAGTCAAAAAAAAAAAAAAACATAATCTCTTAAAATTTATTACATGCCCTAATAAGAAAACAAGAATAACAATCTAAAACAATAGTAGTTCCTCCCTAAAATTACTATTGTGATACAATATATTTTATGAGAAATTTATACAAAACATTTTATTAAAAATCAATGTTATCCTCCTAAACAAAAAAGAAGTGAAGAAGATAGGGAAAACACATTGACTCCTGCTATGATGATCGTTTTATTTACATAAATTTTAACCTCTTTCATAAAATTCACAATAATATAAAATTGCATTGAATTTCTAAGTGTTTTTGAACCCACTGCCTTTTTGCCTCAAAATTTACAGAAATTTTACATTTCTAGTCGGAACATTTTTGGAAACAATAGTGGCACTAGGGAGTTTTGTTTCAATGTGTTGAATTTAGAGAAAATTCCCTAACCAAAAAAGTGGGGATCAAAGAGACTGAGCTCCCCTCAGGGGCGCCGACTTGCAAAAATTATTGAGGGAGCCAGACTGCATCGGTGATCCAGGGGTTATGTAATCCCACGGCGTCCCCCCGCCCCACTTTTCAAAAAAAAAGTTCAGATTTTTTGAACCTTGAAAATGCCAGTTTACATATTTTCTGGTGTATATGATTTATACAAACAAACGATATGTGACATGGCGTTTTCAAAGTCAATCTAAGATTTTGTATACAAATTTTCTGGTTCAATTAGATCATGTCACTTGTCTTCAATGCAGGATATTTTTACAGTTCTATTTTGGGGGAAGTTGTGCAGTTCCGTGGCTAGGCATTGATATAAGGTAGGGCTTGACTTGCATGGAAGAGTACTCCCAGTGCGCTTAAATACAAAAAATATTGGGAGGGTGGGGGACATACCGCGGATTTAACCCCAGGAAATTTTCTAAATTGGAGATGGAAAAAGTAAGTTTTACAGTTTTTTAAGCATTTTAGAGTAATATATTATCCACATTAGAGCCCCGAAAACTCTACTCTCGCTAACTCGACACATGTTTTGACTTTAAAACACACACACACACACACACACACACACAAAAAAAAAAAAAACCTCATGTACGGTATTTTTGTAAAAAGTTAATTTAATTTATAGTATAATAATTTTGTTTTTATACTATTACAGAATAGTGAATACATATATATAAAAAGATTGAAATTATATTTAAATAAATCTTAAATTATCATTAAAAAATAAAGCATAAGATATTGCTGTCGCACTTTGATTAATGACTGAAATAGCTAATTTAAACTTGCTTTTAATAAGGCTCAGAGTTCATTAAATAAAAATAATATCCCACAGTTAATTTGTTTAATAAATTTAATATAGTATGTAAATAGCGGGTTTTTATAGGGTCTTATACCCTAAAAATATTGAAGTATTTGAAAATAACTAATGCAGTACTATAGTAATACGGTAATAAAATAGTACTAATATTTTGAAATTTTAAATCTAACATTCTGTATGTAGTTAATTCTCTATTTTACAGAGATTTTTAAAAGTGCTTTAAATACCAATATTAGAGCTGTCAATAGAAAGGTGCAAATGTCGACCGCCTGACTAGATTACCGAATTTGAAGTCGTCGACGACTGGTCGAATATCCAATTCATCCAAATTATATCGCTGGTTAAGAACAGCCAAGTTAGATAAATAAATACCTTTGTGCTGAACAGTAAAGTAAGACAAAACAACGTTAGAAGAAGCACAAATTTGTAAATTACAGCAGACACGTGTTTCGGCATTACAGGCAGGGCTGTGGAGTCGGAGTCGGATAGATTTGGGGGTAAAAGAGTCGGAGTCGGAGTTGTTCAAAAACATGCCGACTCCGACTCCAGGCCATGGATGCAAGTTTGGTGATGTGTTCAAGACGGAAAATATTTTCAGCTCCCCCCCCCCCCCCACTGCCGGCATGCAGGCTTAAGGAAAAATTTATGTGTATTAATGTTGTAGATTTTACAATGCCAGGTTTGGAATTTGTTTTTTCGATTTAAATTTTAAGCCTTTAAATTGTAATATTTAAGCGTTTTGACATCATAATTAGAAAAAATCTAAAATCCAGCAATAAGTGGAGTGGAGGTCTGGGGAACTCTCCCCAGAAATTTTTCAAATTGAAGTCCAAAAAACGCTATGGTAGGCCATTTTGGTAAAGTTTTGGGAAAGGAGGGGTTCAGGAACTCTTACATCAATTATTTCAAACTGATAGTCCCAAAATAACAATATTGGGCAGCTTTCAAAAATATTAGAGAAAGGGAGGGGGGGGGGGTGCTCTGGGCTCTCCCAGAAATCGATGTTTCAAAAATGAAATTGTACTCCATCTTTCATAACGTTTATAAGCTTTTTGAATGCACTATGGAAGGGATGGAGTTCAGGAACCCTCCTTCGGCAATATTTCGAAATTGAAGTTCCAAAAATGCAATTTTAGACGATGTTGGATAATGTTAGGGGTAAAAGCGTTCGCAGCGCCGCACCATTAGTTTTTGCCGATCGTAAACATTTTTATTGCAGCAATAAAATCGCTTAGGACATAAGGTTTTAACTCTTGCAACATAAATCAGTTCTGATCGGAATGTCCTACATAAGGTAGCGCCAACAAACTAGAAATGAAGGAAAGGTGGGGGAAGGGTATGGCCAACTAATGATAATGAATTGGCACCATGCCCCCACACAGTCTTCATTTGAAAAAGAATTCTTTCATAAGATAGCAGGTGTTGAAATTAGCAATAAAAAATCGCTTCAGTGAAGTAGATATATTTTTTAAGCAAGGTATCCTTTCCAATATTCCTTTAAATTTTCAGCATCAAAACATTTTCTGAAGAGAACTCCCGAAATCCTTCCTCTGAGTTCACCACAAAAGTCCTAAATTTCAATTTTTAAGGCTTCAGTTTCTAAATTGTTTTGTAGGAATAGTACCCCTCTTACCTATAAACATGACTTATGACAGCCTAAAAGTTTTAATACTTTAATTTTGGAAACTTTTTGAAAGAACCTTCCTACATCCTTCTCCCTTAAGTCATCCTAAGATAGCCCAAAACAAAGCTCTTAAAATTTCAGAAACAAAAATATTAAAACTTATTGAGAGAAAACCTTTGAATTCCCTCTTCTTAAGTCTTTTAAAGATTACCTAAAACTGAGTTCTGAATACTTCAGCTTTGAATATTTTTTGGGAAAGGGGAACCCCGAACCCCCAAGACAGTCTAAAGTTGCTCTTTTAAGAGTCCAGTGTCGGAATTTCGCCTAAAGAGAGCCCCTTCCCTCCCTCTTGACATTCCCAATGACAGCTTAAAAGTTTTAAGACTTCAATTGCAAACACTTTTCGGGAGAGGGTCCCAAATGCCATTTCACTCAAGTCCATTTAATTATAGCCTCAAATACTTTTTAAAACATCAGCTACAAAACATTTTCATGTTAAAACACCAAAACCATCTCTCATAAATTCACCAAAGATTGCCTAAATTAGATTTTCTAAGACTCCAAATTTTTTATTCTTTTTTTAAACCTCCCCCTCCCCTCTTTTACATCATTAAAGACAGACTAATAAGTTTTAAGAGTTTGCAGAGGAGAAATATCAAACTACTCCTAGCTTCAAAAATGGCTTTCAATTCAGTTTTTCAATAGTTTATACTGTAACCCTTAAGTAACACCTCCCCCCCCCCCTCTTAGATTGTCCAAGATATCAACTTTTTAAAACCTCAGTATCGTGGGTTAATTTGCGAACTGATTACCCTCTTTGCAAGAGCAGCGTTTTTTCGCAAATTCGTGCTGCCGTTATTTTTCTCCTTTTTTTTCTCTCCCCCCCTCCCATATTTACATTCTAGCGATTGTTAGATTCAATGACATTGGAATTTAGTGATTCCTAAAGTCTTTGTCAAAAATGCAGGAACGGTTGCTCATCGGTGTTTCCAACCAGCTTGAGATTTCCTCTCGATTATTTCCAAAATTCCCATTTTCATTGAAATATTCAAAATCCCTGATAGTTTCCGTTTTACCTGGTATGTAGACGCCCTTTGATGTGGCGAAAACATTTCATCTTGTCAGCAATCACTCTCAATCGGTGATTCAGATTCAGCTCTTTAAGACATTTTAAGAGTGTACATAATTTTCATTTATGCGTGTAAAGTTTGCAAAAAAAAAACCGCAAATGAAAAAAACGAAAGAATGATCGAAAATAGCATGAGAAAAGGCTAAATTTTAAATTAGAGCCAATTATTTCGAAAAAACAGGGAGAATAGCGAGTAACTCATCGGTCTGCAATGCAGTGAATTGGAAATAACAGAGCTATACCTAAAAAAAACAGGCGCAAGTCGAAAAGCCACTCCTCCAAAAGCACGTTGCAAACAAAACAAGCCCATGGCGGAAAACAGAGAGAATATCGATGTAAATTCGTGGTTATGGAACGGTCCAGTAATTAAAGCATATTTTCCAAACACTCAATTTCTCTTTTTTAAGTAAAAACTGAAAGAAAGGCATCGAATTTCTTTCCGTCCCGACCTCCGTCTCGGAAATTTGTCCAAGACGGAAATCCGTCCTGAGACGGAAGGTCTTGCACCCATGCTCCAGGCTTCTTATTTTCTTTCCTTTTCACTGATTCTTCTTGCATTTTTTAAAAACTGACTAATAATTGATTCGATTACATGTATAAAAAGATACTAATGTGAAAATAACAGCCGTTATGGCAATCAGCTAGCTTGAGTGCTTACCGAACTTTCTGTAGCCGTCCCCTAGTTTGCTTGCTTTTGAACTTAACTAATAGCAACTGTTAGCAAACGATTTTGTTGCGTAACATTTTCAATTAATCGCTTTCAAATAAAAATAGAAATACAGTGTTTTGTTCGATCTCAGTTATAAAATAGTAAAAGAAATGTAACAAATTAGTTAAGTCGAGGCCCGTAGCTAAGGTTAAAACGTTTAAGGGTGATCGGCAAATTCAAAAAAGTTATGCCGCGAAAGCACGAATCCAAAAGATCTGATGAAATAATCTCATGTTTTTTTTTTTTTTAAGACTCTTTCTATAAGCTTGGCTCTCACTAAAAAGTATGGAACAAAATAAGTGTAAATGATTTCTTGATTACAACACTCAATAATAGCAGTTAATCTTAAAATCTTCATATTAAGGTTTATTTGAAAGCAGCCAATAAAATTTAAATTGAAAATTTAGCGAAGAAGAAATATAGGTATAGTAAAAGCTATTCGTATAAATTTGTATACCCCCGTATTTTGTGTAAAATTAGCTCCTGACGTATATGTGCCCTATTTTCGCTGAAATTTTATTGATGAAATATAATTTAAAATATATTCGCGAAAATTTTCAGAATTAAAATATTTATATTTTTTTATAAACTCTGAAATTAACTTGTGGTGTCATCTACCAGATGGGTGTCACCCGGGGCAACCACGCCCTCTCAAGAACGGGGATTTAGAAGAAAAGCTTTTTTTCTCTCAAGTTACAGCTTTCAAAAATTGAAAGCACACGATTTGATCAATATCAATTTGTTAAACATTAAAGGGGGGGGGGAGAATTACAAATAATCCTTTTCAAATTTTTTAAAAGGGATTTTTAAGTCATCTCACTTTTTAACTCGTAACTATTGGAAAATTTGATTTTTAAATTGAATTTCTAACGTTGTATGCGTTTTAGGTTTACAATAAAAAACAAAATGCGAAATTTTCATAAAAAGGAATTAATATTTAAATCTCTTTTTAGAGGTTTCTCCCCTTCCCCTGAAGGGAGAGAGGGAGTTGAAAAAATAAAATTAAAAATATAAAATAAATACGGAGTTGGAGTCGGGCGTTTCAAAATCCAGGAGTCGGAGTCGGCCATTTTCCTTCCGACTCCGCAGCCCTGGTTACAGAAGACAAAAGCCTTACGACAAAAGCCTTAGGCTTTTGTCGGATGTCTTTTCATCCATTAGCTCATTATTTTTTGCATTGAAAAAGGCGTTCCCTGTAACACCGAAACACGTGTCTGCTGTAATTTACAAATTTGTGTTTCTTCTAACGTTGTTTTGTCTTACTTAACAGCCAAGTTGTTCAATCACTTCTTCCCCATTGTTAATCGGACAGACTATCCGCAGGTTCGCACACTAGAACAAATTCTAAGTGCTCGCAGCACCGTAACACTATCATTATTCACACCACTCGTTTTCAGTTGACATACTTTTTGGCGTAAAAATTATTTGTTGTAACCCATTACTGAATGTATTTTACAAGGTAACTATCTTCAAACAAGGAAAATAAAAAATACTGGAACAAATTTGTGAGTTTAGAAAGCATTAAATAACTAATAATTTTCTTAAATTATTGGGGGGGCTCTGCCCCCTCAAAAAACTTTTTGAGGGGGCTCGGGCCCCCTCAGGCCCCATGGAGTCGGCGCCACTGGCTCCCCTTAACTTTAGAGGTTAATCAAGTTCTGAATGCAATATTAGATACTGAAAAGAAATCATATTAAAGCTTTGTGTAAAAGTAAACTATTTCTAGTCTAAGAAATTTACAAATCTACAGGATTTGTGAGTTTTCCTTCCCAAAATAATTATGCGGGAACAAGTGTAATTTAATTAAATACCTGAAACTCATACGTTTTATGATATTCAATTTTAATCTAGCAAGATAATGTTTGCCAAAACTGTTGTTTGATCAAATTATAGAAGTTCCCACAGGCTTCTCAAGGGACACCTTGAAAACTTTGAGACAAGGCAATGTTCAAAATATAGGGTCTGGTGGGGTAAAGTGGTCATAAAATCGTAGGTTTTCAACTTAGGTGGATAATAAATACAATAAATTCTTTAAATACTTCAACTTTTTTTGTTATTATTTTACATTGCATTATTAAAGAACACGTACATTGAATTTCAGGGAAAAAAATATTGATTTAAGTAGTTTTATAACATTTTCATTTCCCTTTGTATTTATGACCACTTTACCCCATGGGGTGGGGGAAAGTGGTCATAGCATGGGGTAAAGTGGTCATAGTTAAAAACAGCTACAAAACTGTTACAAATAACCCTATTATATGTATATTTTGGTTATTTTTATAGTTACAAGTATATGTACGAGTATATGCGAGTATGCACGAGTATATACGTGTCGTTTAAACAAGAGTAAACATGTTCATATATGAATAAATACATGTATACATCAGGTACATGCATGCATGTGCCTACTCAAGTATATTCGTGTATACACGAGCGTATAAGCATGTATACGTTTTTGCCTACAGGAGTGTATACGTGTCTACACGAGTATATACGAGTCACGTGTATATGCGGGTATATACGCGCAAAACGAACATCATTTGCGTGTTTGCACATGTATCTCAAGTATATATGTGCATACCTGAGTTTCTGAGTAGATACGTGTATAGTCGACGTATATACGCATATATAAGTGTACATAGATACACTACTGGCCATTAAAATTGCTACACCAAGAAGAAATTGCCAGAATGAAGCTAAATTTTACATACGTGATAATAAAATTGACATTAGAAAGTGATTACAAAATTAAAGCAAATTGATCATTTATGGTTGGAAAAATCTCGAATAAATGGAGGTTTAAGTACCCTGTTAAGACACCTCTAGCGTGAATGTACGATGTACTTGAAGCGAAACAATCGGGCATTGAGACATAACAGTCTCCTACGATATCCTGCGTCATCTCATACCACAGTTGCTGTAAACGTGCAACTCATTCGATCAAACTCATACGTGTTAGCACTCACGACGGGGCTCCCAGGAACCATTTTTTAACATGACAATGCTCGGTCAAACACAGCAAGGGTGAAAAGGGATTTCCTCTTCCGCATTATCACTTTCTCTGGTCTGCGTGATGCTCTGGTCTGCGATTTATGACTTGTCACAAATTGAGCATATCTGGGATCACTTGAGACGGTAAATTGGACAGCCTGTAAATTTGATCAAATTAGTGGCGCGTTTACAGCAAATGTGGTACGAGAAGACGTAAGACATCGTACGAAACTGCTGTACCTCAACGCTCGACCGTATCGGTTCTTAAATTCCAACTAGAGGTGGCGCAACAGGGTACTTAAACCTCCATTCATGTGAGATTTTTCCAGTAATAAATGATCATTTTGCTTTCATTTTGAAATCGTTTTCTAGTGTCAATGCTGCCATCACGTGTGCAAAATTTTGTTTCATTCAGATTATTCCTTCTTGGTGTAGCAATTTTAACGGCCAGTAGTGTACTTACATACATATACGGGTATACACGAGTTAATTCGTGGATATATCCAGTGCGTGTTTGGTACGTGCCTACTCACGTACATACATATATGTGGAAGCAAGAGTATATACGTATGCTTACGTGTAAACACGATTATATACTTGTTAGACGTATATACGTACATTTACGTGTAAACATCAGTACATGTATCCACGTATATCTACGAGTATATCCGCTAATATACATGTATGCTTACATAGTGAATCCAAGATCTTGGGCAAAATCTAAGTGGTGTGAAAGGGGAGGATAAGAAGCAAAGAATCGTAAGGAACTTATGGTTGTTGACGCGCTACATGCACACAAAGCCAGAAATCGATGGAATGAAAACAGGTCACAAATTTGTTACACAAAGATGATTTTACCCGACATTTTAGTTCTTAAGAAATATTTAGACAGTTGTTAAAAAGTAAGGCCTGTAGTAGCTATAATACACGCATCGCAACAAAGGCGCAGCGACTGATGAAAGTTTTTCAAGAGTCTCGTAATTGCAACAGAGTGATTACGACGCATGTATTACATATGCCGGCCGCAAGTTTCATCAATGACTTTAAAACTTTCTTAAGTCGTTGTGTAAAATTGTCTTTTTTGTAATAAATTTGTGACCTGTTTTGCATTCATTATTTTCTGGCTTTGCGTGCATGTAGCGCGTCAGCGTTGAGTTTGTGGCCATATGTTTCTTATGATTCTTGCTTCTTATGATTCTTGCTTCTTATGCTCCTCTCTAACACCTTTTAAAAATTTGCCCAAGAGTTTAAACTCACCCTGCATGCATGTATATCATATGCTAGTATGTAAGTGTCAGCTCGAGTATATACGTGCATATACGTCGTGTCTACCTGAGTATATAAGTGTTCGTATATGTACGAGTATAAACGGGTATATACGTGTATAGTCGAATATATATCTGTATAGATAAAAAATACTACGAGATACCCAAATACGTGTTTATTGGTGCATTTATGTGAATACGTATATATACGTGCCTACACGAGTATATGCGTATGCATGCGCATATACTCATATATTTAACCTTGTTTACTGTAAAAACAATACATATTAAGTGAAATTAATATTTAATTGATACCTGCCTTATACTTAAAGATTAAGTGATTTTAAAAGAACAATATTCGTTAAGCCTAATATTATGACCACTTTACCCCATCTTACTAAAATTGTTCTAAAAAATTATTCAAAAGAGATTCAGCTAACTGCTAATGAGTATGAGTTCTTGAGACATGTAGGAAGCTTCCTGTGCAGTCAATCTGTTCATAATTCTAACAAACAAAATTTCCCAAGGAAGTTAAAAAAAGGTGTTTATATTTTTAAAAAATTCATAATCACTCAAAATATTTTTTTTTACCAAATAAAATTTTGCCAGTTGTAAAATTTTGTATTCAAAATGTAGTTTCTAACTGCACTACTCTAAAATAAAATTTTCACATTCATTCGAACATTTATTTTTAAGGTATAGCCATTTATTTGAATTGTGACCACTTTACCCCATTGACCACTTTCCCCCACCAGACCCTAAGGCTTTGAGTTCAGTAAATACACTGGTTAACTTTCTAAAATTTCATTATATTTGTGCCTTAAATTAAAAGGCAAAAAAAGGGGTTGGGGGTGAGAGAGGGAAAATATTTTAAAATGTAAAAGTACTATATCATCCTTCATGGTCACAACAAGGCTAATAAATGGACGTTCTCACTTAGACTATGATTCCAGGCTTAGAAGGTTAAAAATGTACAGTCTTAAGCAAAGAAGAGACCGAGGGGACATGATTCCGTTGTCTAAATTTATTAAAATGAAAGATGTTACGGGGCAGAAGTTAAGCACTGAAAACAGGACAAGGGGTCATTGTTTTAAGCTATTTAAATCTCAGGCTAACATGGATATTAGGAAAAATTATTATTATAGCAGGGTAGTGGAACCTTGGAACAGTTTACCGGAAGAGGTGGTAATGAGTAAGGGAGTAGATAGTTTTAAGAGGGCCATTGATCTTCATTGGGGATTGTAAATTGACTAGGACCAGTCTAGCTGGGCCCAGAGCCTGTTGCTGGTCGTCACTTTTGTATTTGTATTTGTATTTATATATTTCACCTACTTTCTGCACAAAAAAAAAAAAATAAAAAAATAGATTTGTAGATCTTTTAAGCATTTGCACGAAGAAAATTTTGAGCTTTCATACGTAAATGAAAAAATACACATAAAAAAAGGGAATAGCTAACCTTCAACAATGATCTACGAAATACATTAATAAGCATAATGTAGCAAAATTGTTACTAACAGATAAAATATTTTTAAATGTTACTAAATTCATACATTACATTTTGTTTCACTTAAATCTGAAACAAAATATATATTTGAGAAAGAACTAGGATAGCTTGAGGCATTTTTACATGAAATGTAAACAATTAGGTATAGTGTTCCAGTAATTACGATCAAATGAGCTTGATTACATATAATTGCCTTACCTAAAATAGCCAAGCCATGAGTAAATCATCAACACAACATGGAATGCTAACAAAAATTGAGATTGACAGAGAAAAGGAAGTAAAATGATGAAGTAACTTAGCAAAATAGAAAAACAGTAACTAACTGACAGAAACGACAAACATTAAACAAAACTACAAAACATCTATGACTAATGACGACAAATGACGTAAAGAAAGCCACACTTTCACTTCACTTCACATCGAGAACAATAAGATAGGAGTGAGCATCACCATGAAGAAATGCCGCGTAAAGCGGAGGCTTGGGCCTCCGTGGCTATCCGGAGCGCCCTATTCCCACCAGGTACTAGTGATGGGCATAATCGAGATCTTTTGATAATCGAGATCTCGGGAATCGAGTACTTCTGATAATCGAGTGATTGATAATCGAGATCTTTTTAAGTCGATCACTCGAGTGATTGATAATCGAGATCTTTTGAAATCGAGAACTCGAGCGATTGACTTCTCGAGATCTTCCGAATCGAGTACTCGAGCGATTGACTTCTCGAGATCTTCCGAATCGAGTACTCGAGCGATTGACTTCTCGAGATCTTTGAAATCGAGTACTCGAGCGATTGACTTCTCGAGATCTTTTGAATCGAGTACTCGAGCGATTGACTTCTCGAGATCTTTTGAATCGAGATCTCGAGATGTTTTAAATCGAGATCTCGAGATGTTTCAAATCGAGATCTCGAGACGTTTGAATCGAGTACTCGAGTAGTTCATTTTCTGAGCTTTTCCAAAATTGAGTTGACTGCTACGGGGGTGCCCACTAAAAGGGGGTGGGGTATGGCGCAGCCTGTGCAACTAAAATTTTTAGAGCCGGTTTTTTGAGAGGGTTTTTTTAATCTCATTTTCGAAAGGGGGGAGGGGGTCCATGGTGCAGCCTGCGAAACCGAAATTTTTAGAAGCGGTTTTTTTAGAGTTTTTTTTTTTTAAATCTCATTTCGGGAGGGGGGGGGAGCTCTTTCTAGACGGATGCTCCGTAACATTTGAGAGGGTGCGCCATCGCCCTGCGAAAGGGGGTAGGTGGACTCCCTTTATTTCAGTTGAATTCCCGAGTTGTTTTGGCAGGGGTGAGCTCAAGATAGGAATGTGACATTTAGCCTACCATTTAGGGGTATAATAAGGGGTGAACCCTCCTGGCTTTTAGAAGTTTTAGGTTAAGTTGGGGGGGGGGGTATTGACATCCCCCTTTTAGAAGGGGAATCAATACCACTCCCCCCAAATTCCATGAAAAATTCTAGTTTTTACATTTAAGTGGGTCTAGTTTTTTGTTGTTTTCCGATAAAATTAGCAGATACACCTTTTGTCCCCTTACCCTCCGGTAAAGTTCGAAATACAAGCTTGTTTTAGGGGGTTGATTCGATAGATTTTAGTCTTCATTTTGGGGTCGCAATTCTTGGGGGATGCAGGTTCGACAAGATTCCCTGTTAGCTTGTCAGAAACTAGGAGCTCGGCATTTGGGCGACTGAGTGATTTATTCGAACGGTTATGCATTTAAACTAATGATTTTCATTTATCACGTGATTATTTCGAATGGTTTCGGACTCGCAAACACGAAGTTAATAATGTAAACAAGTAGGGGAATAGTTGCTCTGCCCAAAAGTACTCATTCTTTCCTAGTTTATAGCTTCGCTTTTTTTTTTTTTTTTGATGTTCTTGTTGAGAGTAGTTGAGTATATTTATCTGATTAATACATGAGGAGGGAGGGTAAAATATTTCTGATTGCGTTTTCCAGAGGATTGGGATTCCCGGCGCGTTGAAAAGTGTAAAAGTGAAGTTGAAATGTTTTTGAGTGCATTAAAAAGAAATATTGAAGTTTGTCGTTTGGGATTAATTTTAGCTTCCACTCTTCGGCCCAATTTTTAAATAAAAATTACATTTGATACAGATTGTTTTTTTTTTTTTTTTTTGAAATTCCATACGCAAGATATTTGTGACTTCTTGTGTGCGTAGCATTTATTTTCGCGTGGGTAGTTAAATTTAAGTATTTTGCTTGTTTTACTCGCTTCTGTTTATGTCATATTCCTTATAGTTTCGTAAATGTTGATCAGTATATCATTTACTCAACTTAAAAATTTTCAGTCAATTAATGTGCTGATTTTATGTTTTTTTTTTTTTTTTTTTTCGTAAAGTTGAGGCAAAACTGTTGAAAATGCTTAGGCTCGCAACGGTCCATTTCAGAACTTAAGGTTCCGTAGCTACGTTTCATTTTCCGTGCGCTGGTCCTCAAATAGGTTAAAATTGATTGTCAAGTTTCTCTGAAAAGCAAATTACGTATTCGGTTTTCAAATCATCCGAGATGCTCGATAACCGAGCATTCCACAACAAACAATATATTATACAAGAGAGAGCGCGGGGGAGGGGGGTAAATGGCGCAGACCGCGCCATTGAAGTTTTGAAGAGGAGAGGGTAACTTAAGCGGGCTTTAATTTATTTTAGGGGGTTCAACGTCGCATTTGAGGGATGAGTGTCATCGTCATGGGGGGGGGGGGGGGCACCACTGAATTATAAACACCTTGCGTTTAAACATTTCATAAACGTTTTAACATGGCTGTCACAGCGTTAACAATCGCTTTAAAACGTTGACTCAACGAAGTGTGCTCTCTGAGTAACCCCATTAGAAAAAAAGCATAAGCAAATATTTGATTCAATAAATTTATAGAATGACAGGGGTGACACATTTGAGAAGCAATTATTTGATTCTAAAACCTTATAGAATGACAGGGGTGTCCGTCCGTCCCCTGTGCGAGCTTTTTATGACAATCCCCCCTCCCCCAAGAAACGATAATCCGAAAAAGGGCTAAAACTACATTAAATTTTCAACTACACGGTTTGTACCATACCGGTCAAGGGCGCCCATATGCAAAATTTTAAGGGCGGGGGGGCTCAGATATTCTCCCCATGGTTTAATAGGATATTTTCCCCATAGAAACCGATTTCAGTACAGATTAGAGTTATTAAAATTTGACATTTTCAGTAACTTATTGATTAATTGCTAGAGAAGAAATGATTTTACATTTTTGCAAAAAAAAAAAAAAAAAAAAAAAGTACTAAAAGCAAGGATGTCCTAATTTCAAAGAAGGGGGAGGGGGCTTGAGCCCCCACTTGCCCCCCCTGTATGGAAGCCCTTGATACCGGTTTAATATATTTTTAAGTTTAACAACTCTCAAGTTTAAACCTGCTAGTGTCGCCCAACGACTTGCCCATATTATCATTATCCCTCACTTTTTAATAAAAATTGTACATACGTACTTATTTAATCTTAATAACTGTCAAGTTCAAAACAGTATGGAAAGCGTTTCTCTATCCTTTGCTTCAAGATTTCACCACCGGATCACACCAGGGGTGGATACAGAAAACCTTATTGAAGGGGGGTGGGGGTCATGCTGAAGAAAGCCCTCCCCCATGAACGAAATTCCCGTTTTAAGTACGAAAAAATTCTGAAACTTTTTTGGGGGTCAATAAAAAGCCCCCAAATCGGTCAGGAATAAGGCACGTAATTGGGGATAAACGTTGCAAATTAATTTCATAAGCAATAAAACAAAGTAGTAGTTCAAGTATTTTCTTTGAAAAATAATTAATGTATTGAAAAGATAAGATACTGTCATCGTTTGCATTTTATGCATAAATTATTTGAACACAATGTGTACGGATACTATTCTCGAGAGTTCAGGGGGGGGGTCATGACCCCCACGACCCTCCATTGTATCCGCCACTCACACAACACATGCCCCTCCATAAATCTGCTCATATGATAATTAACAATTTTCGTTCTAAAAATATCGTTCGATTATTAAGGAATCTCTCAATTATCGAAAATTCGAAGCCAAACATTCAACTATTACCCCATTCGAATAAAGCAAGAGAAAATCAATCATTCGATTTTAAAAATCATTCCAAATCTATCCATTTCAAGAGCAAATAGCACCACCTATGAAGCTCTTCCCAAGAGCAATACCCCCAAAAGAGACAAAATCCCCTAAAAATTACAATCCCGCAGTTTACATCAAAACTCCCCCCCCCCCCTCCGCTCTTATTTGCACCCATAGGAATTGCATCCATACGAGAAGTTAACCACTTGTTTTATTAAGAAATAACTAAGTTCCTTTGTGCCGAGAAGTAACATGAAATAACAAACGTTTTGTATCCCAAATATACAGAGTACTGCAGAAACGTGTTTTGGAGTTTTAAGGTACCCTTTTTTCAACAAAATAGTAAGCTTTTACATATAAGGGGCCATTCCTTTGTTACATATGGATGATTTTAGCCATTTTTGACCCCTTCCCCCCATGTAACGGTACGTAAGGTTTTTCAAACCCCTCCCCCTATTCTTACGTAAGATTCCATTTCGTTTTTAGAAATAATGAAATAACTAATCTAATATCACTGGAATCGAAATTTAATTCACTATTATTAAATTAAACCTTTTTGCGTGAAGAAATATTTACTAAAAAGTTGGAATCTAGACTGAATGTGTTTTCGACATTTTTTTGTATATGATGCGATAGTAGTTTAAAATAAAACATGCCATACATAGTGCAATTCTTTTATTATGTTTTACATAATTAATTCTTCGTAAAACAAATAAAAAAGTCATCCTAATACGTTTTTATTTTCCAGACGCAAATGAAACATCGGCTTGGAAAATACTGCTTAAGAATGCGTTTGAACCCCTCTCCCCCCCAAAGTATGCAGACATTTTTCCACCCCCACCCCCACAGGACCCTTACGTAATTAATGAATGGTCCGTAAAGACATCCAGTAATGTCCTTACATCCACAATCTCACTATTTTGCGTTGAAAAAAGGGTTCCTTGAAACCCCGAAACACGTGTCTGCAGTGATCTGTATATTTGGGCTCTAAAACGTTTGTTATTGCCTATTACACTTGTATCATTACCCAATCGTATAGTCGAAGGTGAACGTAAGGGGGAAGACGTCCCCTCAGGTTTTCAACTTAAGTATTCCCCCTTTTTACCTGAACTATAATTTTAATACCTCTCAAGTTAGAACCTTATATAAGCGCCTCCAACCTTTACTTCCACCACCGGGAGACACAACACATGTCTCCCACAGACCCGTCCATGTGTTTATTCATTAACACCTTTCGCTCAAAGCATATCATTAGACTACCAAGCATCCCAAAGAATCATTTGATAATCAAGCATTCAACAGTATACATTCGATTATAACACTATTCGAACGAAACATTCGAAAGGCAATTATTTAATTGTAATACCATTTAGATCGCAAGGGGATCTATTCCTCAAGTGTGCTGGCACACTTTTTAAAATTAGGGATCTTCTCTCTCCCCCCCCCCTCAAGAAGGACACTCCTTAAAAAAGTCTAACGTCCATTAGGAATTTCAATGGCTCAGTCTGCGCAATGACCCTCCTCCCCTGTAAGTTCCTCAGCGCAGCCCGTCTTTCTGGGGGGAAGGGTTAAAAGGTTTCAATGCAAATTTTTGTGGAAGACAGAAAAAAAAACCATGCTCATTCATAAGTAAAATCATTAACTTTTCAAAGCCAGCCCTTTGACCGCCTAAATGACGGATCTGCCTCTGCAACTAAAACACTTCAGAAGCAAGGGTGCTCACCCGCCCTGAGGTCAAGCCCCCCCCCACCCTCAATATCGCAGAGACCTCCCCCCAACAAATGAGAAAAATACCCCTTAAAACACCCCTCCTAAAAATGTCAATAGCACAGTCTGCGCCATGACCCCCCCCCCCCCTCCATAGGTGGGCACCCTTGTCAGAAGTCAACTATATTGAGAGGTTCATTCGATTATCAAATCGATCGAAGAATAACACTAGTCGAGTGATTGACATCTCGAGAACTCAAGATCTCGAGAACTCAATATCTCGAGAACTCAACATCTCGAGAACTCAACATCTCGAGAAGTTCAAAGCGAGAACTCGAGCAGTTGATCGCTCGAGTTCTCAGAAAGTGATAATCGAGAACTCGAGAAGTTCATCGCTCGTGAACTCGAAAAGTGATAATCGAGTACTCGAGAAGTTCATCGCTCGAGAACTCGAGAAGTGATAATCGAGAACTCGAGATACGATAATCGAGAACTCGTGGTAATCGAGTTCTCGAATGATCTTGAATAATCGAGTGATTCGATTATGAGAACTCGATTATGCCCATCACTACCAGGTACCTTGCGTGTTAATTCCTATTCTTTGTCCTGTAAATATTTCCCCGAGTTTGTTCTTAACAACGTGGCATCCTATATTTGCGTGATGTAAAACTTTTTTATAAAAATATTTAAAAAAGCGTGAAGGAAGGCACAGGGTCATAGAGAAGCTATGAGCAGTATTAAAAGAGTCTCCGAATAAAAATAAAAGTCAATTTTTCAAGTCTTACACCCTCTTATATACCTTCTTATACGTGTGCGACTTGAAGAACACCTTTTTTTTTAGGAGGGGGCATTGAAAAGAGATAAAATGGAGGGAGTGAAGACTTTCATTCGTGAAACAAAAACCCCAAGTCATCCACGTTATAGATTTTAAAGCGAAGCATTGGAATAAAATAAATGAGGTTTCTTTCGCTAGATTCAGGAAAAACGTGTCAACCATTCGTCGTTGTTGACTCACGTGACTTGGGGTCTTTGCCTCAATTCTTGCTAAGCCAATGATTGGTAAATTGCTCCCTCCATTTACTAACTTCCGCTCTCGGGGGGGGGGGGGGGACACACACCCTTGAGTATGTTTGAATAACCCGACACTTGGAATGAGACTCGGTTTTTGGAATCGGAGCAGTATTTTTGATTTATGGGAGACAAAATAGTAGACAGTGGCTCAGCCAGAAAAATTTTCTGGGAGGAAAGCTTTCTGGAAGGGGCTTTCAAAATCGATAACTGTTGCTTTCTTTAACCTTTATTTACACTGTGAAAATATTATTCAATATATTTAATCAAACAATTTCTGTAGCTTAGTAATTATTCATCCCTCGCTTAAAAATAATTTATTGTTTATATTGACATCGCAATCACTTTAAAACGAAGAAAAGGGGCGGGGAAAGAAAGAAAGCACAACGTAGTTATCGTTCTTTATATTCCTTAATTATATGAGATCATTGTCTTCAGAATATCAAATAGTACTAGTTTAATAACTGTTTCGATATTTCGATGAAAATGAGCCGAGAGAAAGAGGGCCAAGAAAAACTACCAATAAAAATGCAAAGAATATATATATATATATATATATATATATATATATATATATATATATATATATGCTCATAGCTTTTCTCTCTCTCTCTCTCTCTCTCTCTCTCTCTCTCTCTCTCTCTATATATATATATATATATATATATATATATATATATATATATATATATATATATATATATATATATATATATATATATATATATATATATATATATATATATATATATATCACTAAGTTTAGATTTATTGTTAAAAAATATCAATTTTAAAAAAATCAATAAAAATAATCACGACGGTTATACATGCAAAAAAGATGATTTAATTCGAGCGAATGCATAGACAACAACAGCATCTCTTAAAATTTTCCAAATTTACATGCTGATTTATCAAAACTAGTGTTCGCCCAGTGGTCGAAATTCGACCATATTCATAAATGAATATTTGATAAACCTTGTATGAATTTAACTATTCCCAACATTTTTATTTCTACGTTTACTCATGTTTATAGCATACTAGCAAAATTACCCGGCGTTGCCTGGGTTAGCAATAATTATGAGAAACAATCGTTACTTGCATTTGTTTTCTGTTTTAAGTGAAAGAACTTAAAACACACCTTTTTGACGTGATTTAAAATCTAGCTTCTTCCTTACTCATAAAACTAAAGTAGCAGTAAGTAAAAAGAACAAAATAGTATTCATTTAGAAACGAAATTTACGAAAGCTTATACAAATTTGAAGAATTTCCGAAATATGAAAATAAACTTCACATGTTTAAAAAGGTTTATCAGTTAATACTTTTTTTTTTTTTACATGGAGTCTCACCTTCTCTGTATGTCTATTGAAGAACGAACTGTTAAAAAAAATGTAGCCGTGCGCCCGTAATCCCCTTAAACTTGCTTTAGTTATTTTGGAAAATTTCAATTATTGTGGGTTCTTGGTGCGATTTAAAATGTTACCGAATTTTCGGGAACCGTTTTGGGATACCTTGGATAATGCTCCCCCTCCTTGCTTTGTAAAACGGTATGTTACTAATTTTTGTTAAAGAGATATTGTCGCCATATGCTAAAGTACTTTTGGTCACCATAAAATGGCGCTAAACAATTTCATCCGAAATGTTTCCAAAATAAGTAGTAAAATTTGGCGATGGTTTGAATTTGTGCACAAAGTCACATTAATGGAAGTTTTTGTGCTGTTTATGGATTTGCCTAATTCAGTTGCTAGATTATTTTACAGTAAAAAAAGTTTTTAAAGATTCTTTGATTGACGATATTTTTTTTTACATGGTGAAAGCTGACAAACATTATTACGTAGTCTTTGACTTCAAAAACCGCGACAGTTGAAAAAATTGTCAAATGCATCCGCTACTGAAATCTTTTTGCATAAATTTTGGCGAGGTTTCTGCTGTTAAATTGGATAATTATTGAAAAGTCCAATCAGCACAAATAATTTTAAAAACCCATTAATTACACTAAAGCTCCGTTTAAATGGAAAATAATCAACCAAATCTAGTTATTATTAGCCAATCTTGGGGGGGGGGGGGGGAACGTTACTTTAAGATGTGACTTGAGAAAAGTCTCAAACAGTCAGACGAAACACAAAAACATTCAACAATTCTAACTATGAAATAGGAGTTGAGATGATACACTAAATAATGAATTGGGTTGAGGAAAGCCTTCGAACATGGAACAAAAAAAAGCTCATAACTCGTTTTTCATACAACTTAGAACTTTCTAACAGATGCCATCTTCAGCAGAAAAATAAGCGCTTTCGATGGACACATAATTTTAAAATGTGCACTTATTTTTTCGCCGTCATATTGGGGCATTTATGCGAAAATTTGGACAAATTAGAATAAAAAAGGAACTATCAATCGGATTTTTTTCGAACTGGTCTACAAACCTCCCCAGTACCAAAAAGAACAAACGGTGAAAGTTTCAGCCAAATCTGCCGGGTAGTTTCTGAGATCTTAGGGAACAAATTTACCAAACTCCATTTTTATATATATAGATCTGGAAACTTACAATTTTTATACGTACACACAATAACAAAAGGTAATAATTTATTCCAATTTTGCTTTTTGTCTGTTAATCTCAAAATGTATGGATTAAAAAGGATATTTCGGTAATGGGGTCGTTTCCGAAATTTTAAAAGTGTTTTTTCTGAAAGAGCAAGCTTAGAAACATTCGTTTTAACCATTTTTTTAAATGATTTTTAAAAATTTAATATTTTTTAACAATTATTTAAATCGGTGCGCAGATTGAAATTCAGTTTTTACGCTTCTGCACATGGCATCAAAACGATGAAATGCCATTCACTGAAGACATTAGCGCACAGCGCAAATTATCATAGCGTGAAAAGGCGGTTGACAGCAAAGCATAAACATTTAGCACGGCAATGGAGTAGCGCGCCAAAGTACATCACTTGTAACGTCATAAAGATCACGCTTTAATTCCAAAATCGAACGTTTGAAATATTAATAAAAAATAACTGTCGAGAAACCAAACTTTTTTCTGGCTCCACGTTATTTCTTTTGCTTATTCTATCAATGTCAGGACTAAAAGTAGTACTTTTGACTGAAAAAAACAACCCCATTGAGAAATTGGTGTGGTCGTCAAAGTCTTGGCTTGATTAATTTTATTTTGGATATCATGTTGCTTTGTGCTAACCCTATGCAAATAGATACTTCCTTACTCTTTGTTTACGTATGCAAAGGAAAAACATTTTTTGCGCTAGCATTGGAAACAAAAAATATGACGCCAATGGATAAAAATCGTCAATAATACAATTTTCGAAATATTCCCGTATGAAATGAAGCATCAAAACTCAGTTTATACGAAAAACTTCTGTGTGAACAATATTACCTATAAAACATCTACTATTACTGAGTAAGTAGCTTCTTCGTCATTAGAAATATAAATTTCTAAGTATCAAATGAACGAACTCTACTCGTGGCAACATATAACTGTCCTGTGTTCGGAAACACTGGACGTCGCAATAATAGTACAATTTTTTAAAAAGGTCAGCTTTGAGATAGGTTTATGGTTGAAGGCGGTGCATAAATGATGTCACACTTTTCAACATTTTCGACCCTCTCCCCTCTTTGTCAAAGTTTCGCAGTTCACCATACCCCTCTTCCTTTTTTCACAATGTCACGCTGTTTTTCATAAACGTTCCTATTAAAAAAAGGCTTGTTGTCACATTCTTCCCATTGTATATCCCTCTTGTCATTTCTTTCCTCTCCCTAGTCACAAACTGTTACTATTTCGTGAAACCCACCTTAAAGCGGGACTTCATTCGTGGACAGACCCTGTTTTGTGGTATCCGTAGGAAAATATGTCTTTCCCAACTCTTTGTTTACGTATGCAAAGAAAAAACATTTCTCGCGCTGCAATTGGTGCCAAAAATTTGACGCCAATAAATGAAGAGCGCCAATTTCCCAATTATCAAAATCTTCCCGAATGAAATGATGCTGCAAAACTCAGATTATACGTAAAACTTCTTCATGAACAATATTTCTTCTAAAAAGTTTAATATTATTGAGTAAGTTGTCTTGACCTCTTCCATTAGAAATATAAAATTTCAAACAGACAAATGAACGAATGGTACTTGTTACATTAAAAATTGTCCATTCAAAAACACTGGACATCGTAATAATAGTGCAATTTTATTAAAAAAATCGTTTTTGTGATATGTTTACGGTTTAGGAAATAACTGACTAATGCACTTTTCAAAATTTTTGACCCCCTTCCCCTTTGTCACAAAGTTTCACATTCACCATGCTTCCTGTTCCCTTTGCCACGTGTCATACTGTTTTTAATAAACTTTCATATAAAAAAAAGGCTAGATGTCACATTTTCTCCATTGTATGTCACTCTTGTCATTTATTTCCTCCCCCTTATAACGAACGATTAATGTAATGAACTCCACCTTAAAGAGGGACTTGATTCGTAGTCAGCTCCTTGCAAATAGACATTTCTCTACTCTTTTTTTTTACGAATGAAAAAGAAAAATATTTTTCGCGCTGGAATTTTGGTGCCAAAAATTTTACACCAATGGATAAAGTTCGCCAGTTTCACAATTATGGAAGTATTCCTGAATGAAATAATACTGTAAAACTCCTTTAATACGTAAAACTTCTGTATAAAGAATATTCTTTGTAAAAGTAGGCATGACCGCTGCCGTTAGAAATATAAAATTTTCAACAGTCAAATGAACGAATTCTACTCGCGGCAACATAATTGTCCATGCGAAAGCACTGGACGTCGCAATAATACGCCAATTTTATCAAAAGTTTCACCTTGAGATTTGTTGCTGGCGATAGCAAATGCAGGTATTATTGTGAGAAGAAGGTAATTTAATCGAAACTGAAAGTCCTCCCTCCCTCACTCTGTAAAATGATTTATTTAAATATTAAAATCGCGAAAACATAATCGAAATGAAAATATTTTAATGCCCATAGTTACCCAAAAAGCCTCAATAATAAAAATTTAAAAAAAAAAATTTGCAAGTATTTCATTTCTTTGGGCTCAAGCGAAGAATGGCAACACCCCAATATTATCCAGCAATTTCTACACTCTATGTCGCGTAAAAAAAGCAAATAAAAATGAATTTTCACTGACTTTTAATTGCTACTAGTTCATTTTCTAGTCATCTTAGCGGGTTTTCGTTTTTTTTCCGTAAACGGGGGGGGGGGGGGACGTTTTTAGAAGTAGTTTTCACTAGCTTTCCAACCATACCAAGCTCAAAGCACTAAAATGTATTTTTCGTGTAGAAAAAGCGGTTTAAAATTTGAATTAAAACTCAATGTTTCACGCTTCCAACAATGAATTTCAACAATGGAAAAGAGATAAAATTTAAATTTTTGAGTTTCTAAAAAACGCTTATAACTTTTTTTCTATTGGATTTAGGTTATTGGACCTTGCACGCAGTGACAATTTTTTCGTTAGGAGTACTTTTTAAAGACATTTCCAACCAAATCAAATTCTAAAAAATTGAACCATCCGTTCGCTTAGAAAGAGCCATTTAGGACGAAAATGCGTTTTTTATTAATATCTCCGTTAATTAGCGTTCGATCTCAAAATTTTTTTATTGATGACACTAAAACTCGGCAATAGCTACTGAACAAAAAAAAAAAGAATGAAGGAAATCGGTTCACAAACAGAGCAGGAATCGATACCGAAAGAAAACAGCTTGCCTATCTATATATATAAAAATGGACTTTGGTAAATTTGTTCCCTAAGATCTCAGAAACTATCCGGCAGATTTGGCTGAAACTTTCACCGTTTGTTCTTTTTGGTACTGGAGAGGTTTGTAGACCAGTTCGATAAAAATCCGATTGATAGTTCCTTTTTTATTCTAATTTGTCCAAATTTTCGCATAAATGCCCCAATATGACGGCGAAAAAATACGTGCACATTTTAAAATTTATGTGTCCATCGAAAGCGCTTATTTTTCTGCTGAAGATGGCATCTGTTAGAAAGTTCTAAGTTGTATGAAAAACGAGATATGGGCTTTTTTTGTTCCATGTTCGAAGGCTTTCCTCAATACAATTCATTTTTTAGTGTATCATCTCAACTCCCAGTTCAAAGCTAGAATTGTTGAATATTTTTGTGTTTCGTCTGACTATTTGAGGCCTTTCTCAAGTCAAATCTTAAAGTAACGTATTTTCCCCAAGATTGGCTAATAATAACTAGATTTGGCTGATTATTTTCCATTTAAACGGAACTTCAATTGTAATTACTGTTTTTTTTATAATTATTTGTGCTGATTGGACACTTAATCATTATCCAATCTAACAGCAGAAACCTCGCCAAAATTTATGTAGTAGCGGATGCATTTGGCAGTTTTTTCAACTGTCGTGGTTTTTGAAGCCAAAGACTATGTAATAATGTTTGTCAGCTTTCAGAATGTAAACAAAATATCGCCAATCAAAGAATCTTTAAAAACTTTTTTTACTGTAAAATAATCCAGCAACTAAATTAGGCAAATCCATAAACAACACAAAAATTTCCATTAATGTGACTTTGTGCACAAATTCAAACCAACGCCAAATTTTACTACTTATTTTGGAAACATTACGGATAAAATTGTTTAGCGCCATTTTATGGTGACCAAAAGTATTTTACCATATGGCGACAATACCTCTTTAACAAAAATTAGTAACATACCGTTTTATAAAGTAAGGAAGGGGAGCACTATCCAAGGTATCCCAAAACGATTTCCGCAAATTCGGTAATATTTTAAATCGCACCAAGAACCCATAATAATTCATATTTTCCAAAATAACTAAAGCAAGTTTAAGGGGATCACGGGCGCGCGGCTACATTTTTTAAAACAGTTCGTTCTTCAATAGACATACAGAGAAGGTAAGACTCAATGTAAAAAAAAAAAAAATAATAAGTATTAACTGATAAATCTTTTTAAACATGTGAAGTATGAAGTTCATATTTCGGAAATTCTTCACATTTGTATACGCTTAAATTTCGTGTTTTCGTTTCTAAACGAATACTATTTTGCTCTTTTTACTTACTGCTGCTTTAGTTTTATGAGTAAGGAAGAAGCTAGATTTTAAATCACGTCAAAAAGGTGTTTTAAGTTCTTTCACTTAAAACAGAAAACAAATGCAAGTAACGATTGTTTCTCATAATTATTGCTAACCCAGGCAACGCCGGGTATTTTTGCTAGTTAATATATAAAGATTGATCTCCTGAACTTTAATATCCAATTTGTTTTCCAAACAAAAAATAATTTAATTAGTTATTGAGCGTTTAATGGGGTAGTTTGCAAAATTTTAAAAGTATTTTTTCCTGAAAGAGCGTGCTTAAAAACAAAGGATCTGACCATTTTTTGATAAATTTGTTTACGTTTAATATTTTTAAAAAATTACTTAAATGCTCACGAGCGACTACTGGACGATAAAACAATGCAGCTTCACGAAGGCGGACGATTTTGCTCCTTTCAAACTCCGAAATTTGCTCAAATTTCGCTTTCTTTCGTCGAAGAGGCATTGCAAAGATTCAGTTAACTTTTGCTCTAGCATATAACCGCCGATAATCATATACGCCTCGCTACAGCCGTCTATTTATATTCGGTTCGATCCGCCGTTTAGATTGCGCTGCTCAGCATACGCATACGCTACTGGTTAGCAATTCTAATCATTTGCATATCATGCCCTACTTTACATTTCCTGCAATTTTCAGCTCACTCGCGTAAGTCTTTCGTGGTGTTGCAATGTTCACAAACAGGAGTGTATTTCAGTACGCCACACACTGTGTCACCACCAGAACTATAGTACTACTGTGTGCGTTCATTTTCTTAAAACTACACTGAAGCAAGAAATGAAAAACGCACTTATTTTCCCCATTCATTTTAAGTAGTTAATGTTTTTGCATGTGCATAGGCAAGTTACATAAGTTAATGTACAGAGAGTATGTTTGTATGAAAATTTGTGTGTGTAGGTTATCAGTCTTGTCTAGTCTATAAATTAACTACTTAAGCTGTCAATCAAGTATGAACTACTCATTCATGTCCAACTACTTCTAACTAAGTTTTAAAATTAAAATAAATATTTTTATACTTTCAATAGATTTTTTCAGTATAATCTTTACTAATATTATAAAGAGAGAAGGCGGATGTTTGTGTTTATATGTTCGAGGTAATCTCCGGAACCCCTGCACCTATTTGAAAAATTCTTTCACTGTATGAAAGGTGCTTTCTCACTGAGTAACATAGACTATAGTTCGAAAAAATCTACAAATAGTTCATTTCTTATTCAAATTTAGTCCCAAATTTCACGTAAATTGCCTATTATTGGCTATTAAAGGGGTGAAAAATTACTTGCACATATTAATATTATATATCGTTAAAAAGGGTAGAATTTTCTGCGTTCTAAACAATTTATTTCAATGCTCTAACTTAATTACGGCGGGAGAATTTTGCGTTTTTAGCTCGAACTTTTTTAGGCTTCGCTGAAATTTAGGCACTACTTTCTTCATTAAATCTATCAATAGAAAGTGAAGGAATTATTCCAGTTTTCTTTTTGAAATCATTGGAAAAAGGGGCATTTTTTACTCCAAATCTCTAGATCTATGGTCGGAAAACTTTGCTTTTATCTTTAAAGGGAAAAAAGTTACAAGCGTTTTTAAATTAAGTTCGACAAATGTCATTTTGATTCAGGTTGTCAACCATTTTATTTTCGCGTTTCCTCGGTTACGCTTTTTGAATCAATTGTTTCTTTCCTTATTTTGCATTTAATTTCTTACACTTATTTTATTTCGTGTTTCCGTGGTTACGTTTTAAAATCCATCTTTCGCATTTTAATTTCTTAAAATCCCACCGCCACCCTCCGCACCATCACCGTCGACCAGCTCCTCACGATGCTGCTCCTATAGCGAAAGCCGTATACAGGTTGCATCCATGTCCTACACACACGCGCATACATACACAACTACACACACACACATACACACACAAACACACATACACACACACGCATACATACAAACACATACACACACGCATACATACAGACACCCACACATACACACACAAAAACATACACACAACTACCCACACATTCAGGCCTGCACACAGACACAAACACACATGCCTACACACACATACACATAACCCCTACACACAAACACATACCCCCCACACACAAACACACACGCCTACATACACACACTCGTGATTGCGAAAAACATAATTTGAATTCAAGATGTCAAAATTCAAATTATTTTTTTTTCCTTTTATTTAAGCCTGACTGTTGAATATATGTCACTTGACCAGGCGCGGATCCATGGTTCCGCTCAGGAGGGGCAATTCTTTTCTAATTTCGGGCGCCCCCATCCAGCTGGCGCCCCCTCCCCTGCGCTAAATGAATTAATAAAGAGGGAAAATCACATTTTTGTTTGTTATTCACATCTTCTTTACTTTTGAACATTCAGTCATTTTTCTGCATGAGAAAATAAAATATATTAAGTAAAAATGCATTGCTACTGGAAGCGAAAAATAATTTAAATAAACTAATGTATGACATAATGTGATTTTATAGTGGAATACCCAGACGGGTGACACTTAGGACGTTAATTTGTGGTGCCATTTCCCTCCCCTCGCCCCAGGAAAAAGAAAAAAACGTAGAACAAGGTATTGTGATTTATTATTGCAATAAAAGTAATTGATGCGAATAACGTTTTCAGTGTAAACAATTGTTTTAGTATTTAGTATAGCCTTAATTACAAAATGCAGAAGTACAAGCGTGGATGCAAGGGAGAACCGATGCGGGTGATTCTTTGATGGACTGTCCACCCGCCATAAACGCAAATTCAGCCGATCTTCGATGAAATTAGTAAAATGGGGATGGAGATTCTTAAAAAATGTTTCGGAATTTTAGTCTTAAAAAGGCGATTGCATTCCATCTTTTTTGACGTAAGGGAAAGCAGAGGGTTCAGAACTCTCTCCTGGAAGTTGAAGTTCCGGGAAGAGCATGTGCATAACTGGAAAATACTATTTTTTTTTTCGTTTAAAAAGAGGAGCACTTTTAAAATTTTTCTCTCAGACATATAGTATACGTAATATACAATATGTCTCACACACACATACACATACAAAAACGAGCAGGACCGTTGGGAGGTCAAAACTGGGAGATGATCTTTGGTAATGTTAAAGGAAGCAAAAGTTCGGGGCTCTCCCAAGAATTTTTTTTTAAATTTATGTCTTAAAAACGTGGTTATAAACTGCATTTGTGGACGTTAAAGAAAGAACTGGGGTTCAGGAAATGCCAACGATGCAAATAGGCTATTATCAAACGGTAAAAAACCCATAAGAATACCAAGAATTATTTAACTACTAGAATACCGATTTTTTGAGTCGATTTACCACCCCTACCCAATGTTTAAAAGTTGAAGCTCCAAAAACGAAAATGTTGACAATCTGAAGATATTAAGGAGGAGAGTTCCGGGGGGAGGGAATCTAATCTAGAAGTTTTTCGAAATTGAACTCTTTAAAACAGAAGGTTTTAGCCTTTCTTCAATGATGTTAGAGGGGAAAATTCAAAAGTTCATCCCCTTAAAATTATCAAAATTGTAGCTTTAAAACACAATTTTCGTGATTCTTTGTTGATATTAGAGAGACGGATTTCGAGGGCCCCTCCCCAGGAATTTTTCGAAATGAACTTTTAAAAATGCGGTTGTAGTCTTTATTTGATAAGGTTAAGGACCTGGTAAATTTTCGAAATTGAAGACTCAAAATCGCTACTTAGATGATCTTCGGTGTTGTTAAACGGCGGAGTGTTCGGGGGGCTCTTCCCCCAGAATAATCTCTACAAAATTAAAGACCAGGAAACAAAATTTGAGACTATGTGTAATGATTTTCGATGGGAGGGGGAGGGGGGGGGGGTAGCTTCATGCACAGCATTCTTATTTTTAGAAGGTTGGCGGAACAAATCATCTGACTAAGAATCTGCAACTGTTAAAGGTTTTTAACTTAAAGATTTATTTTAAAAAGAATTGAGGTTTTTTTCCTAACATTTCTTTTTCTTGTTAAAATAACTTTTCTTTCCCTAAGACATCTTCATTTCTTCCTTTCAGTAAGAAAGATACTTCTAAAGAAAAAAAAATCAACTCAGAATTCTGGGGTAGGTACGGGCCCTGTGAACCCCTCTTCTGGTTTTGCGCCACATAAGAAGAGGGTAATTAGAGACAGTCTTTGCTCTTTAATGATATTAGGGAAATAAGTTGTTCTGCAGCCTACTTGCAGATATTTTTCAAAACCTAAGTCATAAAAACGTTATTGTAAACTATCTTTCGTAATGTTGAAGGAAGGAATGGGGTTCAATTGTATTTTTTTAAAAAAGTTTCATGAACGCAATTTCAGACGATCTTCGATGATGCTTTGCAAAGCGAGGTTAAGATGCTCTCACTCGGAAATTTTGTCGAAATTGAAATTCTAAAGACGTATTTGTAGTATTTCTTTGATGACGTTAGTCGTTAGTGGAAGGGTTTGGATTTGGAACTTTCTCCCAAACATTTTCCGGAATTGAAGTTTCAAAAACGGAATTTTTGACGCTCTCCGGTGATGGCAGAGAGGGGAGAGGTTCGACCCTTCCCCCGGAGATTTTTAAAAACTAAAATCATAAATAAAAATGCAACCGTAAGCCAGCTTTAAAGCTAGACGAAGAAATGGAATTCTGAAACTCTCTCCCGAAAATTCTTCGAAATTGAAGTCCTAAAAATGCAATTTTTGACGATCTTCGATGCTGTTAAGAGGATAAAGGAGGGCCGCTCCCGCTAGGAGGACCTCCCCGCAGATTTTTTTGATTACTGAATGTTAAAAGACGCAATTTTAGATGATCTTCGATAATAGTAAGGCTGTAAGGAAAAGGTGGAGGGGGGGGGGGCAGAGTTCTCATGCGGAAATGTTTTAGAATTGAAGACCTAAACATTTGTGATCAACATGTGGGTTAAATGATTAAACTCAATCGCTCCTCACTTGTAAAATTTCTGTGTCTGCTGTTGAGAACGAGCAATTCTCATGATATTGCGCCCCTAGGGAGACGCAGAAGCGCCCAACTCCTCACTGGCTGAGGAGCGGTGAATGAAGTAAAAAAAAAATTAAAATGTCGTTCTTTTGCACCCAGTTCCAAAACTTCACCTAAATTTATAGGGACCCTCATAAGATGCAGATATTGCGCCCCTTAGGGGACGCGGGTGCCCCACAGATTGAGAATCAGTAAATGAACCAAATAAATTTCCCAAATGTCTCTCTTTTGTACCCAATTCCAAAACTTTCCCAGTAGATGTTTCGGAAAACTCTTAAGTTGCAGATATTGTGCCACCCAGCGGGCGCTGAGAACCGGTGAATGAATCAAATAAAGTTTCCAAATGTCTTCCTTTCTTTTGTATCAAATTCCAAAACTTTCCCCCTAAATTTAGAGCGAAAACTTATAAGTTGCGAGAAGGGACAAATAAATTTTCTAAGTATCTTTCTTTCTTTTGTACCCAATTCCAAAACTTCCTCCCAAAAATTCAAAGGAAAACTCATTAATTGCGGATATTGCACCCCCTAGCGGAACGCGCCCCACTCCCCACAGATTTAGAACTGGTGAATGAACCAAATATACCAATTTCAAAACTCTCCCCCGAAATTTAGAGGGAAAATTTATAAGCTGCGAATAGTGCGCCCCTAAGTAGTGCGCTTCCCCTTCGAGGACGCTTCCATGCCCCTAAAAGAGAGGCGTGGAAGCGCCCTACTTGCTATTGGTTAATAACTGGTAAGTTAGAAAAATATATTTTCAAATTATCTTTCTTTCCTTTGTACCTAATTCCAATATTTAGAAGGAAAACTCATTAGTTGTGGATATCGTGCACCTAGGCGACGCGCCCTACTCCAAACACATTGAGAACTGGTGAATGAACCAAATTAATTTTCCAAATGTCTTTCTTTCTTTTGTACCCAATTCCAAAATTTTCCTACCAAATGTCGAAAGAAAGCTCATAACTTGCGGATATTGCGCTTCCTAGAGGGGCATGGAAGCGCCCCACTCCACACAGATTGAGAACTGGTGAATGAGACAAATAAAATTTCCTCCTATCTTTTGTTCTTTCTTTTTGGTATTTAAACATTCGTCCGGGGGCGCCCCCTTCCTACTGGCGCCCTTGATTTTTCCAGGGATGGGCAATTGTTCGCCCCCCCCCCTTGGATCCGCGCCTGCACTTGACACAATTTTTATTCTCAAGGTAGACCGGGCAAAGCCGGGCAACGCAGCTCTTAATATATAAAGATTTGAAAGCCACTGTTACGTGATTTTATACTTTTTTGTTTGTTTGGCGAGGCATTTATTATTGCCAAAGAAAAAACATACTCGCAAAAGGGTTGGGTTCCGGTAGCGTGGTCGCTCAGTCATCTCTTTTAGAGTTGTGCCGTTACCGAATATTGAAGATTGCTCAGATAATTTATCCAACATAATTTTCAAGGCACCATTCACATTTATAATATTATCTTAACGATGATAAAGACATCGGCAGGAACCTTCTACCGGCCAGAGAGCTTAAATGTCAGGCTTTTTCTTCGGCGAAAAATATTGTGCACTTTTAGTAAATTAAAGGTTTTGAAGGCATTCCTTAAGCTTACATAAGCGTTCCAATATTGCATTCAGTGGCGGATCCAGCCGATTGTTTTGGGAGGGGCCATCCGAAATTTTTGAACAAACTTTTCCGACCGAATTTAGCTCCATGCCACTCCTAGGCAAATTTAAAATCTGCCGTCCCTCCCCCCCCCCCCTAAAAGAAGCAAAATATCCTTGACTTAAAAAAATCTAAAAAATTGTTCCCCAGATTCAAACTGTCAAACTTATGAAGAAATGATGGCGTTTCACATCCTGAGGCAGAGGCGCCCCGATGAAATCATCACAGTGTTCTCCCAAAAAAAATTTTTATTCTGCAAATACAATGATTGAAAAACATTTGATTTCATAAGATGTGTGAAAGTAATCATTATTAAATTACAAGAAAAAATTGTCTCTGTGGAAAATGAAAGAGTGCTAATATTTTACTTCCAAGTATAACAATTTAATTCAAAAAATGTGTTTTATAATAGCAAATTTGCCTCCCCTGGAAAGTTTGCCGCCCTAGGTAGCTGTCTACTCTGCCTATTGGGAATTTGGGCCCTGATAACTACCAGAAATTTTATTAAAATGAAGTTTTAAAAACTCAATTTTCGGGGTAGAGACATTAAGTGAGGGGGTGTATTTAGAAATATCCCTCAAAAAAGTTTCAAGGTTTAAATGTCCAAGTAATTTTTGAAAATTCGGAAACTAAAAACGCATTTTGTCCATTTTTAATGATGTACGGAGAAGGTCGGGTTTTGGGCGCTGGCCCCAAAATACTTTTTGAAAATAAAGCTTAGAAACCAAAATATTCTGTCATTATACATTGAGAAGTTAGAAGAGGAGGGGTGCTCTTCTAGCTCTTCAGTTGTCCAGCCTAAAAATGCACCTTTAGGTAATGTTTACATACATTAAATTAAGTGTGAAGGTGCTTAGAACCTTCCTTCCTGGAAATATTTTGCCTTCGAGGCTGTAAACATTCGATTTTTAACTACATTTATACATATTTTAGAAAGGGATGTAAGATTCGTGAGCTCCTCCAAAAAACCTCCTTTCTTATCATGATATAAACTAGGGAGGGAGGGGGTCCTATCAAAACTCGTTTGTAATTGAAGTCCCAAAAAAATTCATTTAAGTTGCCTTAAAGCAAATTAAGTGATATGGACTGGATAAGCTAGTTTCCGTAGACATTTTTCCAAATAAAAGACTTAAAATGCAATTTTTTGCTAAATATCAAATCATTTGTGAAAGGGCGTGGGAAAAGGGGGGTCTCCTCCTAGTTTCGAAATTAAAGCCATAAAAAATAAAATTTATGCTCTCTTTGGTCTTAAGAACAATAGGTATACTCTGAGAAACGCAGCATTTAGAGATCGTCCAAGTGTCTGTAGTTGGAATCAAGAAATGATGTAAAAGATGGAGAAAAATTTTGGAAATAAAAGTTTTGTTATGAGGACAGGGATATAATTTATCTCGAAATTAAGACCTATACTTCTTTTTCAATAAAATACATGTGTTAAATTTTGTTATCTTCTCATAATATTCTTTTCTTTTTTTTCCCCTTAAAAAAATTCCTACAATCACAAGGCTTTGGGAGGGGCCATGGCCCCCCTCTAGATCCGCCCCTGATTGCATTTAGGATACTCCAGCGGATTTTGTAATCTGTAATACACTTTCTCAATCTTTTTCTAAAGCGCAATTTTCTGGATTCAAATTTTAGAGATGGTTTTTGAAAATGTTCGTAATTTTTACGCATATTCCCAGTATCTGACCGAATGAAACCGAAACCTCGAATGAGAAAACTAATGAATTCTCCCAAAAATAAACTTTTATTTTTATCGTGTCTTTAATTTTTAAATCCACCGTTCCTCATATGCGACACTAAGCTTTTCTTGCAAGTATACAAGCAACTAGGAAGGTGATTCAAACTTCAGATGTTTGTGAAAATATTCGTTTTATGAGGGGCAAATGTTGGAAAACGCTTGCATAGAAAATATTTGCGGAGTTAGAAATCCCACGGGATTTCCCTCTCGATCCCGCGGGATTAATCCCGCTAAATATCATGCGGGATCTCGCGGTATTCGGGATTGGGACCCCTAGTCACCATGCTTCTCGAAGAAAAAAAGAACTATTAATTGAACTATTTTTTTTTTAAATTATATCAACTGCATAAAAATGTATGTGTGTGTGCGTCCTTTCTTTTTCTTTACTCTTTTTTTTGTGAACTGCAACAAAAGTAATAAAACTACATTAAATTGTCAAGTGTAAAATTAATAATTAAAGTTCACGTTGCTGCATATTGACTTAAGTTAAAATTTTTTAGAAAGGTTTCTTTTTTACTTTTTAATTTTTTTTTAAATTTTTTAGTTGATCATGCCCGAAACACAGCTTTTCATTGATCATAAACAATATCTAAATCCATTTTCAAATAAAATTTATTCTATTACAAACAAACACAACAGGAGGAAGGTAACTCGTTAGACGATTTCAAAATTAAGTTGTAACTTTGGGCTGAATTTCTAAGGATATAAGTATCAGAGCCCATTTGTCCCCAGAACTTATTTTAATGTATAAATAGTCTGTATTCCATATAATATTTAAAATTCGCATTAAACAAGCGTAGGAGCTAAGCTCCCGTGCATATTAAGCACTGATTGTAACCAGATATTGAAGATTTTAAATTTCAGGGGTGCCCACAGGGGGGGGGGGAGATTATGGCGCAATTTGCGCCATCTATTTTTTTGGGGGGGGGGATTTTTTAATTTTATTTATTGATTTATTTTTAATTTCAATTATATATTTATGTTTTATTCTGTTTATATTTCATTTCATTTAATTATTTAGTTTGTGTGTGTGTGAATATCAATGGTGTAGCACAGAATATTTTTAAAAAAAATAATTACAAAATATTTTTAAAAAATAAATAAATGAAAATACTAATAAATAAATAAATAAAGAGGGCTAAAAAAAGGGAAAGAGTTGAAGAAAATTTTTGGGGTGGGAATTTGCGCCATTGAACTTTGGGGGGGATAAGCATCCCTAAATCGTTTCAAAACTAATTTTAGGACGATTCAGTTATCACATTTCTTAAACGCTTATCTTCTACGCTTGCAGATTGAATTATGACATCCCGCGGAACTCGGAAGTCAACATCGGAGAAAGAAATGCCCAAATATAGCTTCCCATTACCGCCGCCAGATGGCTAAGTTAGGAGCAAGGTTTTCTACCATCAGGAGAAAACTAGTTTCAGTAATCCCGCCTGTGTTGGGACGACTTCAACACAGGGGAAAAAAAATGCTGAAAGGAGTAATGGATTCAGATGGTGAAATGCTATCCAAAAGTTTCATTCCTAGTAATTGCACTTTAATTAAAGCTTACAAAGCTTTTGATGATGTTAAAGCGTAATGTCAATGAGAAATTAAAAGAAACACCGCAATCAATAATTAGAACCATGTGATCCTCTTAGCGTTCCCATGCAGAATGTTTAAAAGTTTTTGGGTGAAAATATTAATTTTTAGCAGCCAATTAAAACCCTTTTTTTTATGTTTATGAGAAATCAGTGTAAGTTAAAACAGCGCAATAAAATGTCGCTTGTTTTACAGATGGTTGGAAGTTTAATTTTACAGTTTTGTTGACGGTTGTTGCGATGACTTTAGTATGGGAAATGGAATGAATAAGGTAAGTTATTTTTGAAATTTTTTAATAATTACTTAACTTACTAGTGCATCTTTTTGAGCAATTTTGATTTGATTCGGTTTAATAATTATTTCATTAAAAGAAACTAATTTGAGGAAATTAATACTTCAATAGAGATTCTTAATTTTACATTAGTAAAAAATTTATCATTTACTAAAAGCATTAGATATTTAAATATAGCAAAGAAATGAATAAATACCATTGTGCTGCAAGTGGCTGCAAAAACAATAATATTAATAACAAATCAACGCTTATAATTGCACGAATTTCGCAACAAACTGCAGATACTTATTTCGGGGTTTCAAGGAACCCTTTTTCAATGAAGGAAAGTGTAAGCTAATGGATGAAAACAGTGCGATAGTCATCCGACAAAAGCCTTTTGTCAAATGGCTTTACATTCATAAACTCACAACTTTCAACATTGAAAAAGGGGGTTCCTGAAAACACCGAAACACATGTCTGCAATTTATTGCAAAATTCATGCAATTATAACGTTGTTTTCCTTACTGGTGCTTTTCAAAAAAAAAAAAAAAAAAAAGAAGAAGGAAAACGGATATGTTTCTTCCAGAAAGTGATAAAAGTGAAAAAAAAATGTTATTAATAAATGTTAAAAAAAAAATTTGTATAAAAAAAAAAAAAAAATCAAGACTACTGTTTAGCATCTTTATTAGTGCAAAACAATCGGTCTACAACTGTTCGGCTATCAGAGACTTTCCGACATCCGACAAAAGCTTTTGGCTTTTGTCGGATGTCTTTTCATCCGTAAGCTCATTTACTTTTTGCATTGAAAAAAGGTACTCACTGCAACGCCGAAACACGTGTCTGCAGTAATCTGAAATTAATGCTTTTATGACGTTGTTATTTCTTACTTTACTGCTCAGCACAAAGGTATTTATTTCTCTTTTGCAAAAGATTATTCAAGTGAAGAACATAACATTGTTACAAATTTTGTAAATGGTAATAATTTTAATGTTTATGTTAATATATGCTTAATTTGTAGTAATCTTGCTAAATTTGGTGTTTATTCCATTATTTTTCAAAAATGCCATACTTCATGAAATTTTACCTGCTGTATACCGTTTAACATTAGGCTTATAGGATTGGCGAAACATTTAAGAACTATCGCCAACTTTGCATAATTTTTAGGGCGAAATCACCAAATGTCGTCAAACTCGGTGACGTCAAGAACTGCTAATTTTATTCTCTCTTTAAAAAAAGTTATAAATAAACAAGTTTTTAAAAAACCTGACCTGACACTGAATCTGTTTTAAAAACTAAGTTAGAAAGGAAGTGATATGCAGTCTTTTTTTTTCCAAAACAAAAATCCCTAACCAACATTTCTCTAACTGACCAACAATAGTGGTATTCCATTATTTTGATGTACGTTTCGTTATTTCGTGGGCCAATGTGCATCGGGTTAATGTCTTCATATTTATCGCAAAAATTCTAACCGTGATCTCTGAAAGTTTGTTAAACCGATTTCTAAAAACAACCAACGATAACATTAAAAATTAAAAAAAAAACCATGACTGAGTTGCAAGTGAAGAATCAAGAGGGAAAATTCAAAATCCTTTTAAAAGCCTTATATTATTAAAAATCAATGTCAAGTATTTCATTTGCTATTAAATAGAAACTAGCAACAGATAAAAATTGTAAATCATTGCTTTTAATTTCCTTGTCGGTCAACAATGAATTCGGTTATCAATTGCGTGAATAAAAGCCTAGCCGTTATTAAAATCTGCTTTAAAAACCGTTACAGTTCGAATTGTATGAAACATAAAAGTTCCAAACACATTCTATCAGACGCGGAAAAAAAATTATCTTTATTTTAGTATTAAATTTTAAATTTTTAACTATGTTTTCACTGCAAAAATCGCAAAAAATCTTTTAGAGATTTTTAATTAATATCTTCGTTAATTAATATCATCCAAAGATGCAATGTGGCTGAGAACACTCTCAATCAACTCTCCTTTGGAACAATTTTTACTTCCTTTTACAAAAAAGGAAGTATTGTATTCGCGAAAAACATTTCATTCAAAAATCGGCCTTAATTTCCATTTTTCTCATCCCCGAATGAATGTTAGTTTTTCTTCGACCCGACCACACATGGATTTCGATTTTCGCCTACGAACCTACAGACACCCGAAATATCCATTTTGATGCGACAAATTTTCTCGTGACGTCCGTACGTATGTATCTCGCATAACTTAAAAACGGTATGTCCTAGAAAGTTGAAATTTGGTACGTAGACTCCTAGTGGGACCAAGTTGTGCACCTTCCCTTTCGGTTGCATCCAAATGTTCCTAAGGGGGTATTTTGCCCCTTTTTGGGGGAAATCATTGTTAATTTCGATGTAAACTCAAGTGGTGTTATAATTTGTCGGACACTTGGCAATATATCGCCAGTGTTTAGGTCGCCAACTTGGCGATTTTTTTTTAAATTTTAAATTTGGTTTCAATTTGGCCACTGTTGGTGATATTTAGAGAGTAAGCAATTGAATCACATTAAAATTGCCAATAATGACATTAAATTGGAGTAAAAGGAAGTCATGTGATGCACGCATCAGCTCGTTTTTTTTTTTTTTTTTTCAAAATCGGTCCATTCGTTTAGGCGCTAGAGTGCCACAGACAGACACACAGAGATACGTCAAACTTTTAACCACCTTCCTTTGTGTGTGAGGGGTTAATAACAATAACACTGTTGTTGTACAAAAATTGAGCTCATATTTTTTTTCTTGAATGTAAAGTTATTGTTTTGGTCAGATACACTCATGGGTGCATAAAAGTAATGATAAAAATGTTTACTTGCTTTTTCTTTCTTTAGAAAGCAGAATCTGTTTATGAATAGTAATAATTCAGTTCCAGATTATACAGTAAAATAATTTACCAGTTACCTTAGTTAATTTACCTGCAGTGTTCGGTAGATATTTTACATAGCTAAACACATTTGAAGTGTATCAAATCAAGTACATTAGTAACGTTCAGAATGCTCTCTTTTGATCAGGGGCGTAGCTAGACCCGACTTTCGGGGGGGGGGTCTTCTTTTACACACACATATATATATATATATATATACATTTTTTTAGTATTAAAGAAATGAGAGGGAGGTGTATCTTACATACTTTGGAAAGGGGTGACCCTATTCCGATACTTGTGTCAAACAAAACAAAAGCAAGGAATTTTTTATTTTTTTAATGTTGTGGAAAATTCAACTTTTTTTCTTTTTCCTTTAATTTAAAGTGAAATTTTCTAGCATTCTCTTGTCAAAACCAGTCTTTCAAAATCAAGGGGAAATCAAATATCTGATGAGCGTGTTCCGTTCATTTCAGCGTGACTGCTTAATTGAGAGGCTAACACACATCTACAAAAGCTGGCATCCCTGAAAGCTAATAGATACTTCCATTTCTGCCTGTAAATTGGATGTTTGACTTTCAATCTCATCGGTGGTCAGAATATAAAGACTATTTTTACTAACTTGGTTTGCACTAAAAGTATGAAATAAAATAAAAAAAGACTTCTTGAATTATAACCCACAAAAAATAAAATTGCTTTTCATATCGTTATATTTATATGTTGCTTTTTATGTATTTACATTTATGCTAAATCTAAAGCAGTTAATAAAATTTGAGTAAAAAAAGTTAGGGAAGAAATATAGGCGGTAGAAAGTTATTCGCTCAAATGCATACCATCTGTTCTCCTCTCAAGTCTTTATTTTTAATTTTATTAGCCGCTTTAGAATTTACATAAATATCTATTTGAGAGTGCAACAGCAATTTTCGGGTTTTATAAACAGAAGTCTTTTTTTTTTTTTTCTACTTTTTAATCCGAACCAAGCTAATAGAAATAATCTAGATTCATCTCGTTTTTAAACATTTTATTCATGTAATGCTATGCAGTTTTTCTTTTGAATTAAAATAAAATTACCTTCAGAAGAGTCCGATGGGACTGATGTTGCTTTGCAGACTGTACTTCGTTTTCTTCAGACGACGTTAACTTTCTCTTTTTAGAGCAATCCTTTTCGTCATTTTAATTTTTTTTTTGGCTGAAAAAAGCTTGTTATCGGTCTTGCTCGCTTCATTATGCAACAACTTTCACTTAGAATGTTCTATTTTAAACAGACTGTACGTCTCCAAAAGAATATGCAGTAAATACTGGATGAAAAATCAATGTGATTGCAATGGATACTCTGGTTAGCAAAGGTCGTTTTGACTATGACCTATGACACACACGAGATCAGACCAACAAAAACCTCTATCGTCTCGAATTTCGGTTATGCTATCATTTTCGGATTCAAAGCCCAATGATCTTTAAAGCAGCAAACAAAAACATTTTTTTCAACTCAGAAACAGAGGAATTGTCTTCAAGAGTTGAGGAGGCAGTGGAAAAAAGGGAGAAATGCGATCCACGAATAGGCTTTCCAGGAAGATTAACCGAAGGACAGTCGTTTCGCGCACTTTCTTGGAAGAAGAGTAAAGGGGTGAAATTCACAGGTTTGAAATGTTAAGATGAACATTTTAATTTCATGTTTAAAGATCATTCAAGTTAAAAACCATTTCGCTCTGTTATCCGGATTAGTACTGTTCTTTGGTAGCTCTCTTTCTTAAAATTGTGATTCCTTAGAAAACCGAAATGATAAGAGTGAAAAGAAAGTATAAATTTTTTTCAAGTGATGAAAAAAGGAAAATTGTAGAATACTGACCAAGTTAGATTTGCTGTAATTGCTAACCTCAAGAGCATAAATAATGAATCCAAAAAAAAAAAAAAATCAGGGACCAAAAAGCAATAAAAGACTTCTTCTTGAAAAAGATATGCTTAAAGTTTCTTTTACTGTCAAAATGATTCCTTAAATTCTCAATAAAGCACTAAATAATGTAATAATAGAATAAATACCTAACAAAACTAATAAAGAGGAATTTTAATCAAGAGCCCACGTTGTCTTTAGTATCGAATTCAAATTTGCACCATCATATTTCAAATTTCTATAAAAAGTCTCTTAAAGCCCCCGTATTTCAAAACGTCTTTATCTCGATTTTTTTCTTTAATGTGAAATTCGAAATATACAGATTCGACTGTATGCAATATTCCCACTGCGCGGCTCATAAAATTAAACATATTTAACAATTTGCAGAATCAATGACAAACAAAGGCTGCATATACGTGGATTTGACAAATCAATCTCATTTCTAAAGCGAAGTGTCAACTTTCACTCAATTATCAAAAAATTGTCGCAGCAGAGGAAGGCGTCTTTATGCTTGAGGGTCACACATGGAGCAGATTTTCAATGGCATTGGGGGGGGGGGAGTGAAATGAATTTTTGACCTTTGTTACTCAGGAAAAAGTCGTTTTGATTTTTTTTCTTTTTCTTTCTTTCTCTTCCCTCTTTTTCTCTCTTTTTTTTCAGACTAACGTTTCGGGGGGGGGGGGGGGGGGGGGGGGTTTGTCCCCAAACCCCCCCCCCTTAGCTTTGCCCCTGCTTTTGATGAACAAATAATAGTCTTCAACCGTTGCTTCATAGAATGAAATTATGTTAGACAGCACAAGTTTTCCCAAATGAAATCAATACGCTTCAATGCAAATAATAGCTACAATATTTTGAGGCAAGCAATAGCTATCATCAGTTTATTTTCCTCAAAGCAGATCCAGAGGAGGTTATGGGGGGTCATGATCCCTCCTCCCTTCATCGACCAAATATAGGTTAAACACTACTTTAGGGGACTTATATTCACCAATTTGTAATTAAACACTACTTTAGGGCACTTATATTCACCAATTTGTAATCTAAAATAATGTTTATTGAGCAATTTTAATCAAGAACCTCATATTTCTTCCGTAAATGTTTACAAATTCGAATTAAATGTAAATTTCCCTTTTTTCAGGTCATGAAATGCTATGAAAACCAATATTATTTGTTTAAAATCCACGATAAAATTCTCTTATCAACATAGTGTCAGAACAAAACCATCTGAATGGCACCGACCACTCACTTTCATGATCATTTTTCTGCAGTGGCGGCGATTCGGGGCAGGGTAATCCCCCCTCTTTTTTATGGTTGAATTATATATTTTATTTTCCAATATAGAAACCAAAATTACAAATTATTAAAAAAAGCAGAAATGTCAAAATTTTCAGAGCATAATTATTTGTTTTACTTTGCATATCTGTTTATGAAACATTATTTAGCACAAACAGTAACTTTTAGTTTATGTATTCATTGTTTAGATATTAGTATATGACTTGTTTTACTTAAACAAGCTATATTACATGAAATACACCGCCAACTCAGTCATTTCCAGCCGAGGACTGCAGTTTCGTGCTTATTAGCACCCATCAGCCCGACATAGGAAAGTGACTTACTGAATAAGCCATATTAGTTCAATAAATACCAAGTGTTTGTGACATCTCAAAATACTTTGGGGTAAAATAAATGCAAGTCTAATATAATTCATGTGTAAGCGTTCCTTCGGGGAAAGTCCCTCATCTGCTCTCAAAACCATCCCTTGCAAAGTTTTGTACTTTTTTCGTTTTTTGCTGCTGCTAAAAATCCTATGGCTTTTAGTTGTCACCCCCCCCCCCCCTTTTCAGTCCCAATCGCAGCCTCTGTTTTCTTGCAAAAACGAAGCATTTTGAAAGCAAAAAAAAAAAAAAGCCTTTTTTGCGCATTTAAGCGAGGATATCTGTGAAATAAAAACCAATTTCACCTTTTTATGAATATTAACCTAGTTACCACAGGCAGGTCTACCGAAGTTTGTTGACAATTCTCACGAACAATTTCTTGTGTAATCAATAAGTGAGGAAGAATTAAAGATTTGCATTTCCTAATGAGCATTTAAATTTTTAATATAAGGAAAAAAAGGAAAGTTTAACGAAATTTAACAAGCAAGTTAAAGACATAATGTAATCAAGACCTTGCCTAACATAATGTGGGAGAAAATAGAAAAACTATTTTGAAGCAAATTTTAAAACTTATCGTTTTGTGATAAAATCTCCACTCATTGTTAACTCCTTTCGTCTGGTCAGGATATTTCATATATACGAGAAGCTTAATACTGCAGAGTGAAGCGAAAAATGTATTTCTGCTCCAAACAATGCAGAAATGCAGAATAAAAGAAGATTCTTCGATCTTTTTATCCTCCTTTATCTGCATTAGAGATACCCTTTCGAAAAGCTGCTGAGGTTGCATTTCTCGTAAACCTGATCACTTATCTTCACAAAACCAAGTTTCCATTATCATGCACTAAATTGAATTAGAAGGGATAAGCTTTTGATGGATAAAAGTATTACAAAAGATAACTTGTTTTACTTTCTGTACTTTTGTTTACTAATTAATTACAGGGTTATCAGTTACAATATTCAAATAAATAATTTTACATGACCACTGCTTGTAACAATATTTCGTGACCCACGAGGTGCAGTTTTTTTTTTTCAGAAAAAAATAAAGATTTTCTATGGTACATAATAATATTCTTTCAGTCATTGAGATTATTGAATAAAATAATTAATTTAAAAATAAACTTCCAAAATAAAAGAATATTCAAATTTGCAGTTATGATATAAAATTTTCTAGTGAATAGGAAACCATTAAGCCAGTTTCAAAAGCAAATATATATTTTTTACTTCAAGAGAGATTTTTCATTAAACAGTTATTTTATTTCAGAAACAAAAAAGAATAAATTATTTAATGAAGTAGCTATAAGTTACCGTCTCTGAGCTAGGGCTAAGGCCCCCAGAACTACACGCAATATACCAGTCAGCCAAATTATCACGTCAACAGGTTGCAGTTTCGTTCTTATTAGAACTCTTCAATCTGGAATACTGAATAACCGAGCTGGAGGCATCTCATTGAAGCTGAAAGCGCCAACAAACGGGTAGATAAAGTAAATTTATCTCACAGGACACTCGCTGGTGTGATAACAAGGTGACTCGTATATTGCTTGTGGCATTTAATCAAGTGCTTACTATTTTGAAGGCCTGCAGTTTTGCAAACAATATGCAACTACTAGTACATTAACAAGTACTAAAATTAAATTCGTAATGCATAAATGATCAGGAAAAATAATAAAATTGATCATCCTAAGATGTTATGTATCAAATTGACTTCAGTTTTTCAACATGATTGGAAGAGTAAAAACAGAACAGGCGGTAAAAAGATTGAAATTGCAAAGGGTCGTTTGAAAAATGCTGACTTTTGATGTTTTGTAATTATATTAGCAATAAAGCAACATATAATTTAATAATTGATTTGCATGATATGATTGCCAAAATTTTAGGAAGGCTTTAGAAAGGCTGAAAAAATTCTCAAAGTTGAGTAATTCGCAACACTTTCCGGCTTTAGAAAAAAAAATGTAATGAAAATTCCATGATTTTCATATCCTACCGGCCATCCCAAACGTCTTTAGTTAACTTTTAGAACAACAATATTTTCGAAAATTTTTATGAAATCAAGATAAACACCGGTGAAACTTAATGATAATTTTTACCAGTGGTATTTGCCTGAATCGACCCGAATGCAAATCAAATTTCGCAATGCGTCAAAATTCGGGGCGGACGCGTAAAAAACAGCTACAATAAGTAAATCGTACGCCTAATATCTAAAATTTGGTAGTATGTATGTTATAACACTCAAAATCCATGTTCAACGGGCAGTTTCCATGACTTTTTGGTTATTTTTTGTTGAAAACCATGATTTTCCATACCAAATCCGATCATATTTTAAACCCGACTTTCCAGGTCACACAAACTCTGTAATTATCATAATTTTATGGCTAACGTCTTTCGACGAGTTTCATTGTCTTGTATCGATTTGTTTTCATTCAGTTATTCCCATTTTGAAACTTATCAAACATGCTCTTCCGACTTTGGTTGGAGAGATCAGCCCTATAACATATGCCCTTAATTCCAGTTTTGCTAAAATTCTCTAAAAGTTCTGGTTTTTAAAACGTTTTTGCAACAACCTCTTTTGACAGAAAGATTCAGATCATGTTTTAGATTTGAAGTCGCTTCTCAACAGGAACTACGCTGTACGTTTTTTTTTTTTTTTTTTTGCCACAACATCGATTTTTTAAAAACTATTATAATACGAATAGAAAGGAAATATAATGAAGAAAAGAGGGAACAAAATGTATGTTTTTGAATTCGATTTTTCTTATATTACATCTGGAGTAGTAAACATATATGAATCTTTTAATTTTGTTTAATGTTTAATCTTAAAAATAAAACGTTAAATTTCAACACCATATTTTGCAAACGTTTGAGAAGTAGATAAGCGTTCTGTTTTGACTAATTTGGAGAAATTTTTTAAAAACGAGAAGTTTAAGAAAATTTCAATTTTTAAAATACGAAAACACACATGTAACTTTCGGAATTTACGGAAATAACCCAAAGTTAAATACTTAAGCAGATTCCGTTTTGCCTGATTCCCAAACAAACTTCCCAGTACAACGTTTCAAGGCTTCGATTTCTCTTTGAATTTCTCTAGAACTGCGTGAAGGTATTTTGCAAGCATCTTCACATTTTGTAATTTTTTGGGAACTTCGAGCTTCAAACACCGAAATTTTTTTCTTCAATTCTGAATCACGGTGAACTTTTGGAGTTTTGGAAGAATCAGAAGTTTTCAGTTTTTTGTTTTGCTCCGTAAGAGAATTCGTCATCATTTTTGTGGAAGGCAATGACATCGACTTACAACTTGGATGGACTTGGGTGGAATGAGAAACAAAAGTATTTGTGTCAGACATTTTCTCAATATATCTTGTGGCTGATTGGAATTTCTTTAAATGTGTCATTGGTTTAGTTTGTAGATTTCCTATTGGATTTTTTGTGTGTGGTAGCCAGTTTGTACCTGGCTTAGTTGGCAGAAAGTCTGACATTGGTTTTTTTGGTAGAGAGTTTTTCTCAGGCTTAGTTGGCAAAAAGTCTGCTATTGGCTTTGTTTGTAGATATATCGTTTCTTCCTTAGTTGGCAGGAAGTCTGTCATTGGCTTCGTTTGTAAACAGTTTGTTTCTGCGTTAGTTGGCAGGAAGTCTGTCATTGGCACTGTTTGTAGACAATTCGTTCCTTCTTTAGTTGGCAGGAAGTCTGTCATTGGCGTTGTTTGTAGACAATTCGTTCCTTCTTTAGTTGGAGGAAACTCTGTTATTGACCGAGTTGTTAAGCAGTTTGTCTCTGGGATAATTGACAGGAAGTTTGCAATTAGCTTTGTTGGTAGACAGTTTGTTGTCGATTTAGTAGGCAAGAAGTCTGTCATTGGCTTTTTTGGTAAAATATCAATCCCTGGCGTAGAGAGAGTTGGTAAAGTTTTTATTTTCCGTTTGATTGGGATCACTTTAGTCATTTTATTTTTAACCAGGGAATTTTGTTTTGGTTCAAGTAACTGTGTGTTAATCCTGGACTCCAACAAAAGTGATTTTGTAGCCATACTGTTAGCATTTTTCAGTTTTCTGCTTGCCAGTACTGACTTTGACTTCAGTTCTAGTTCCAGAGCACTTTTTGGCGGCTCATCCACTTTGGTGAATGACAGTAACTTTCCTTCAACACCGTTGGGCTTATTCTTCTGGATAGAAGAGTTTGTGGGAGGCTCTAATGCGGCAGAACATGCAACTGGCTCTATTACAGTCATGACGTTAGGAACAGGTTTTGTGCTGAGAAATTTTTGCTTGCCCTTCTCCGTCAATCTATCTGTGTTCACCTTTGATATCGAAAAACATGTTGGCTTTACTAACTCAGATATTTGTATTGCTTTTTCCGTTAGTAATGCTTGCACAGGTATTCTATTTGCATGGTTTTCCTTTGGTATTCGTTTTGGAATATTGTCTACTAACTTCTGTACTACAGAATTTGAAAGAGGATGTTGCATGATAGAGTTTGATACTGCTTCTTCAACGGCGGATATTGGTTTTGGCTCCAACTGTAAGGGTCCTACATTGAATAAAATAAATTAATTTTATGATGATTGGTTGAGTAGTTAAGGCGTGAAAGAATTACAAACAAACAAACAAACAAACGAATAAATATATAAACAAATATATAACAAACAAAGACACTTTCGCATTTATAATATTAGTAAGGATACTATGTTCCCCACAAAATGAAAAATCATATCAAAAGGTTTTCACTTGTACAAGCAGTCTTGTACGCGATTTAATTGTTGCAGACGATCGAGAAAACTCAATGATTTATATAATTGTCTCCGCCCCTCTTCTCTAATTAAATTTGGAAACTTAAAACTTATACTGCTCCGACTCCGAGCCGGTCCTCCCTCATCGCAAGGGCTAGGTTCCTAGTTTCCGACTAGGCTGAGTTGGCCTCTCGTCGGCCCTGCGCAACATCAAGCAGCAAATGTAGTAGCTGTCAGGTGATAAAAATACACTTAATGCAGCTTACCAGAGTTGATATAGAATCCTCCACCAACTGGTTGTTTTCCATAAGGCAGGGAGTCCAACCGCGCTTCAGAGTTGTCGATGATAGAATCCTCTTCATACCAGTAACGGTAACGTTCAGAGCATGTAGTTTCTTCTTCGAATGGAATTAAACCGACCTTTCCGTTCGAATAATCATAAATTAAAGTTCTATAATTCAATTCGTTTTTAGCAGTGCTATGGTAAGTGTCTATTGGCACATCCAACCGTATGTTCTCCGCTAAAGCAGGAACGCCAGTCCAAAAGCTAGAAATAAATGAATAATTAGAGAGATTTAGTAGTAAAATTATAAATACTGATAAAAAGAATAATTTTAGCGAAAAACGCAAACGAATCGACCAATTTTTCCATTTTATATGATCATTTGAAATTTTGGACCCTAAACTTTTATGGCGCCTGTCTTCTTTGGAAGACATTTGGGTAGGCTTGCCAGATTTCTGAAATAATAACCGGGATATCGGAAAGCTACGCTCCCCCCCCCACTCCCGGTAACATTGTGGATGATTTTCATGGATACACATCGCTGGTTGGGTTTTTCTCAATGCAGTGGTTTTTCTCAATGCTATGAAAAAATGTTCCCAATTGTGAACTTAAATGAGAGGTAATCATAAATAACACAAGCATATAAATTTAAGCATAAATTTTTGAACAAGAAAATATTTATAAAAATAACTTAAACAAGAAAAAGCCGTAGAGATGAGGAAAAAATAAATAAACATTTTCATTGGATAGGACTTTTTCCAGAAAGTCTTGTCTAGATTTAATCTTATTTTAAAAATCGGTACAATCCAGGATAGTATATTTACATATCATTAAGCGTTTAACCGTAGATTCCTTCATCAAACCCCTATCATCAGACCATGCGTTGTTCATCAAAGAAAATTCTGTCTCAACTGGTGCAGACTTATTTCATCTCTATCATAAACGGCTGGCGCCGAAACGAGCGACTTGAATATTATTTCACTCGAAGGTGTGATATGTGCAGCGAAATTTCTTCTGGTTCTAAAACTGCACCTTTTCGTGCATAATATTGGTAAGATAAAGTAATTATACGAAGTAACCCTTCTTAGTTGTTATTTCAAAACATTTTCGGTCGTCTGTAATCAAATATATATATATATTTCCGTAACGCCAAGTAAACCGGGATTTTGTCTGAAATCCGGGACGTCTGGCAAGCATCCGCTTGGGACCCCTATTTTTGACTTGATCTTGTTTCTCCTCATGTGTACTAACAATATCACCCCTTAAAATTTTGCCCAAGAGTTCAGAAACATCCTGTATAATACAGCGGCGCACAGAGAAGTTGTATCAGTTTGCATTATCAAAGTTTTTGTTTCCATATGAGATACTGAACATAAAGAAATATTTAAATAAAACATTGGATTGTAGATATTATAAACTTTTGAGTACATATTTATGTGCAAGAAATTTCGAAATTTTAAATTTTTCCCGACTGCAAATCAAGCCCTCCAGAAAAAAAAATCTTTTTTTTATTTTCCGCAATTTTTTTTTTCCCCGACCGTTCCCATCTCAACACAAGGGAAATCATAATAAATCATTGATTTTATGAGGAACACATCAAAGTTAGCCTTTCTGATTTATGTGAAAGTTCCTGGTTTTCTATTCATCATTGCTTTTGATGAAGAACAAATATGGTGAAAAGATAACTTTCTTTTTTGAAAAGTTAGTTAAAAATAAAAACAGTACAAAGTTTACACCTACGCACACAAAAACGCAAATGAGAAACATTTTAACTGAGTTAATAAAACTTAAAAGAAAATGTTCTTGTTTGTCAGATCAGCAGAGAACTTGTGCTTACAATTAAAAACAATTTTCAAAATTTTTTGGTTTTAATCGATAATATCTATTACTAGGCTTGTCAGACGTCCCGGTTTGACCAGGACAGTTCCGGTTTTTAAGCAAAATCCCGGTGTCCCGGCCGGTTTACTTCACGTCCCGGAAAAGGATAAGCTTGATCACAAATAACCAAAAAGATCTAAAACTAGTGTTCTGTAAATGATCATTTAGGATAATTACTTTATCATTTGTATCATTGACTTTTAAAATTAATACCGGATTAGCTTCTGAGAATTTTTACTACAACATTAAAACCAAAAAAGGTTCTAAAAAGGTCTTATAAAATGAAAGGTATATCTAAATATTGTTTAGTTTTTTTATTCCTCAATCAAAGTTTTTGTTTTAACTGAAACAAATAGTAAATATTTACATCTTGGAAGTGAAATGTTCAAATTTTATCTGCTTATGTCTTTCTCTATTACCTCTGTTTTAGGTTCATAATTAGTACCAAACCATTTAGGGTAGACCGACTAGTGAATAAACAGCTAAGCACAATCTCATTTTTAAAAAATCCTAGTAATTTTAAATTCTTTACTATACAGATCGTGATAGCTAAAACATTTTAATTGATCTATCTTATTTCTATCTATCTGAAAAGAAAAAAAAATCGTGGGAACTTAAATGGTACCGCTTCCGACCTTTTAGGTGTTTAAAGAAAAAATGGCACAAGACCCAGTGAATGGACACAAGCAACCAGTAAATGAACACAAATTGGTCCAGTGAATGAACATGATAAATTTTGATTCAAAAAAAAACTAAGTTTCTTTGAGATCTATCTATATATATAACTATATATATCTATTTATCTAACTATATCTATCTATCTATCTATCTATCTATATCTATCTATTTATCTAACTATATCTATCTATCTATCTATCTATATCTATCTTTTTATATCTCTATCCATCTATCTATACATCTTTCTACCTATTTTTCTGTCTACTTATCTTTATACCTATCTATGTACATAGCTATCGTTTAATCTATATACATATTTTTCTATCTACACATCTATCGGTCTATCTCTTTGCTTATTTATCTATGTACTTATCTATTTTTCTATCTATTTATCTATCCATATACTTATCGATCATCTATCTACTTATCTGTATACTTATCTACTACTTATCTATCTATCTATCCATCTATCTATCTACCTGTCTATATATCAACCTATCTCTATATCAGTCTCTCTATCTACTTATATATCTATTAACCACTATCTATTTATCTATCAATAAATCTTTCGATCTATCTATCTACCTGCCTATTCTATCTCTATATGTATCTACCTATATATCTATTTACCTCTAACTTTTAATATATCTATCTCTATATCCTCCTCTATTTATCTATATACAAACATACATACATATCTACCTATCTACTCTCTCTTTCTCCGTGTAGATATATTTCTATTTCTCTATCTTTTATCTACCTGTCTATCTATCAAGAGAGATAAAGGTATAGATACGATAGATGTAGATAGGTAGATATATAGTTAAGATTGATAGATAAGTAGATAGGTACATGCAAAGACAGACAGACAGATAGATAGATATATAGTTACATAGATAGTGAGAGCGGTAAAATAGATAGGTAGATAGATAGATAAATATGTAGGTAGGTCGGTTAATATACAGATAGAGGTATAGATAGATAAAGGATAAAACTCAGTAAAAAGTGCATTTGTTTGCAAAGACAAAAATAAAGAAATTATAAAATACATACAGTTAATTTGCGATAACTCGAATCTAAAGAGACCGTTGAAAAACTTCGACTAACCACTAGTTTCGGTTTTCAACATTTTAATATTAAAAACCATGAAATATTTTAACTACTATGTACTTACAACAGATAAAATTACAGAACTTAAAAGTTTTTAAGTACAATATGCAGTTTAATCAAAAATATTGACCGCAAAAAAAAAAAAAAAAAGCACGGAACCACTTGAATAGAGGTGATTTTTACTTCAGGAGAGGTACACATCTTCATTCGTTTCACATTCGGACTAATGGATTCTACCGCTCTAGAAGTTTCTCTTTTTCTTTTAATATCGTTGACAGAGTATTTGGAGGTATTCCATAGTTCAATGCAATATTTTTCTTTTTCATTGTTGGATTCCTTTCGATGTCAGAAATAAGATTTACTTTACTTTCTAAATCCAAGGTTTTTAGCGTTCGCTTAGGGGTCATTTCACGTCAAATCACCTAATGCCATGTGCCGTCATTTCTCCGATTTTTCCCATCATTTTTTTACAAATAGATATTTATGAGATGAGCTCAAATTATTTTATTTTACATTTTTTGAATGAAAATTACACGTTGGAGATTTGTTTCAAAAATTTGATTTTTGATCATTTTTCGGAGTCACCGTTTTAGCATGAATTTAGAAAATCTCTCTAATTTCTTTATTTTTCAACCTATTAAGCTGAATTTGGTATCAATTTCAAGAAAAAAAGTTTTCTCTTTCAGTGTGAACGACAGAAAGTATTCTGTAAATAGTTGGGTGTTGCCACTCTTCATCTAAAGTCAGTTTTTATGCTTTTTGAATAGTTTAGATTAAATAAGTCATATCTCCGGAGTACTTACTATGATCTTCATCAAATGTTTTTTGTAGCATATTTAAACCATTCTCTTGCTCTGTAGAAAAAAGTGGAAGGGTGTTTTTTGTTGTTTTGAAATAAAAAAATAAATGTATTTTGCAGAAAATACAAGTTTTCAATTTCTTTAAATCCCTTTCAAGCTTAAAAAAGCCTAAAAACTTTTCAGAATAATTAATACTGGACTGTCAAAGGATTAAAATTGATTTGTATCAATAGTTAATCGTTAAAAGGTTGTTCACTTTCACTTTGGAAAAGAATTGTGCAAAAACCTCCGTTTCAGAGTTCACAAAAAAAAAAAAAAAAAAACACTTTTGATTGAAAGCGTACTAACTATTAAGAATACTAATTTAAAGAATAGTGTAAAAATATTTCTAATAGCATTGTTTTGCACTTTTTTCGACATTGAATATTGAAAAAAAAAAAAGAACAATTACTATTGGAAAGTTTTCACAGCATAAACTTGTTTGTATTACATAACATCTGACAATGATCTTCCACTCTTAAAATACTCATGTAATACGCATCATTCATCTTTCACTTTGAAAGTGGATCGACACATAGCTTTCGACGATTATAAAATGTGAAATGAAAGGATTGCTTGTGCGGACTGCATTTATTTTAAAAATTTACTACTTCATTTGAATCAAAAGATGAGAAAATCAGAATTTCTATCAATAAGTTTAAAAGAAATTTTAAAATATACTTAAATCAGCAAAAATAATCTTCTTGAGAGAAATCTAGATTAGAGCTGCATGAGTGTTGTAAGTGTGAAAGATTATTGTCAGGTGTAACGTAATCGAGACAAGATTATGCTATGAAAACTTTTCAATAGTAAATTTTTTTTCATCTTTTAATGTCGAAAAAAAGCAAAATAATGCCATTGGAAATATTTTTTACACCATTCTTCAAATTATTATTTGTAATATTTAGTACACTTTCAATCAAAAGTGTTTATTTATTTATTTATTTTTGTGTGTGTGTAAACTCTGAAACTGAGGTTTCCCAAACATTTTTTTCCCAAAGTGAACAACTTCTTAGCGATTAACTATTGATACTAATCGATTTTTACCGTTTGACAGTCCAGGATTAATTGTTCGGAAAAGTTTTTGGACCTTTTTAAGCTTAAAAGGGATTTAAATCAATAGAAAATTTGTATTTTCTGCAAAACACACTTTATTATTTTATTCAAAAAGAAGAAAGAAAAAAAAAACACCCTTCTACTTTTTTCTACATCGCAAGAGAATGATTTAAATATGCTACAAAAAAAATTTGATGCAGATCATAGAAGGTACTCCGGAGATATGACTTATTTAATCTAACAATTGAAAAAGTATGGAAACTGATTTTAGTTGGGAGTTGCCACTCTTTATCTATTCACAGAATACTTTCTGCCGTTCACACTGAAAGAGAAAAGTATTTGCTTGAAATTGATACCAAACTCAGCTTAATTGGTTGAAAAATAAAGAAATTTGAGATTTTCTAAATTCATGCCAAAACGTTGACTCCGAAAAATGATCACAAATCTAATTTTTGAAAAAAATCTCCAAAGCGTAATTTTTATTCAAAAAATCTAAATTGAGCTTATCTCATAGATATCTATTTGTAAAAAAATAACGGAGAAAATCGGAGACATGACGGCACGGCCGACTATTTAATTTAGGCGATTTGACGTGGAATTATCCTTAGACATCTTTAATAGTAAAAAATGAAGGGAAACGCATCTCAACCTAGGTCAGTCTTTGAATAAATGTACAATCATTTGACTTGACAACTTGACATCTTAAAAGCAGATTCCTAGTCTAGCAGCATGCCTAAGTGTAAACAGTATAGTAGTACAAAAAGGAAACAAGCTAACTCATTTCTGCATGTGTAACCCCTTCATCGCACATTGGCCCAACAGGTGTTCTTCTTGCTTATGCAGGAATTGCAAGTGAAGATGAATTAATGTTTCTCTCATAGTCACTTCTTTCTCTTTTTTTTTTCGTTCTTTCAAAATAAATTTCGAGTCATCGTTGAAAAAACTTCGTAGAGGAAGTTAACTTCAAGATATTGAAAATAATTAGCATGGAATTAAAGACAAAGCAGGACTTGATAAAAACTTCGAGTTATGGTAATAGTCGAATTATCGCGAATTGATTGTATAATGAAATACATGAATAAATAAGCACAAGAGTTCGAAAATATCATGATATTTTCCCAAATATCGAAAATATCCGATATTTTGATTTTTCGGATATTTTAATATATCCGATATTTTCAATCAGCACAAACTTAAGTCTTTTAAGTAGTAAATGCATTCTCAAATCACTCTTTTATTATTATTACAATATGTAGACTTAAAATAAAAGTTTCTTTCATTATTTATATTTAATATTTATATTTAATACTTCATTTTACATTTTTAATCAATTTTAATGGAGTTAATTTACAATTAGCTGTTTTACTCATTCTTCTTCTATTAGCTACTTTTACACAGTTATATGATTCCGAAATGAGAAATATGCATCTGTAACTGCACAGTCATAAGACATTTCTTTTTTTTCTGACCAACATGTAATATTTAATATATTTAATAAGGCACTTTTAAAATAATTAAAATTGTAACATTACTGATAATTTTATGAATATAAAACAAAAGCTGCATTAATACATCTTTGAAATATAGTACATAACTTGTTGGTTATTTTTAATAATTAATAAACAACATTAGTATGATTAATATAATTTTTACATTGAAAATACCGTAGATGAAAAAATAAATATCGAAAATATGAAAATACATGATATTTTCAAAATAAATATCGGATTTATATCGTGATATATATCATGATATATATCGACTGATATATATCGGCGAACCCTGATAAGCACATAAAACTCTCTGCATTACAAAAAAGTACGAAAATGAAAATATCTAAAGAAACTTTAAATTTCTTTTTAAATCAAAAGAAATTTTGCCACTGTTCATTCACTGGGTTTTCGCAATTTTTCGTACCCAGTGACTGAACACCCCTCTACAGTGGCTCCCAAAAGTGTTCACCGCACACTTTGAAATTTTTTAGTAAAACCAAAATAACGCGAAACTGAATTCGAATATGAAGTCAAATATTTTTTCACATCATTCCTATGTCATTCTAAATACAACCCAGTAGTTTTTTCAAAATATTGACGGATCTTCTTTTTGAAATGGGTCAAAAAATGAAGAGACAGAGAAATAACACGCCACAAAAGTCATCTTACATTCAAATATTTTCGAATAAATTCATAATTAAAATTATCATATGCCGTTTATTTAATATTTTTGCATTGTGTTGACCCTTAAAAGTTATTTGGCTTTAATTTTTGTTTATTTATTCCTTAATATTGTGCTTATTACTTTAAAATGGCTGGTATTCGTAAAAAACAACAAACACCACTCGAAATTTGATTTTTTTTTCCTCACGGTAGCGGTAAATTGGTTTAAAATGTCCCAAAATTAGATAATTTATACCATTCCCTAATAAAGTGCCAGATAAAATGCTTTAAAGAAAAGAATCGGACCGAAAACAAGGTAAGAAAAGGTCTACTGGCAAAGTTAAAAAAGCGTGATCGGAGATTTAAAGTTAAAAAACTTATGAAAAATACACATTTGAGAGCTGTAAATGTTTCTGCAGAGTTAAATGAAAATTTTTGCATTTAATTTTCACCTAAAATTGTTCGCCAAGTTCTCTGATTAGCTGGATTAAATGGGGCCTCTTCCCGCAGAAATTTTCTTGGTTGTGCGAAAAACAGAAAGCTTACCTACGCTTTTCGTCGCAAAATCAATGATAAATAAGCTCAAAACGTTTTACAAACACGTCTTACTTAGAGATAAAAATGAATTCAACATTTTTGGTTAAATTGTTGTATAATTGTAAGTAGAAGAAAAAATTTGGAACTTACTCTTAAGAACTTAGTTGTATCAGTTAATCAGGACGGTGGAGGTGTTATAGTGTGAGGGTGCATATCAGCACCAGGACTTGGTAGTTCGGAATTTTTTGATGAAATAATGAACTATGCCGTTCCTTAAATATTTTAAAACTCAATTTTGAACTCTTAGCCAAAAATTTGGTTATTGGAAACAACTTTGTTTTTTATCAAGATAACGATAAGAAGCACACGGGTTTCAACGTTTGCTTCTAGTGCCTCGAAAATTGTCCTAAAGTTTAGAAAATATCCCCTTAATGTCCAGATTTGAACTTAATGTAACATATTTAGAGATATCTAATAGCTAGATTACGAAAATACGACTTTGAAACGAAATAGAGCTAGAAACAGACTCAAAGTGTGGTTGAACACTTATTAAGAAATTGCGCAAAAAAAAGAAAGAAAAAAGAATGAAATTTATTCCCAGGCGTTTCAAAGGTGTTGTTGATACTGAGTTAGATTCTACTAAATAATAACTTAATAAAAAAGTTAGATTATTCAATAATATATAGACATTTTTTAAACTGTACGAAGACGTTTGTGAGATAAAATTTCCGGCACTTTTTGGTTTTTTATTTTTAAAAAAATAAGTTTTAATATTTTTTAAAAACTTTTCATATAGTTTTGTTAAAAATTGATCATAGATCTTATAATTAAATACCTATTCCGAAATATTAATTCTAACCAATGGGTAGGGGCCAATTTCGCTGAAAGTCGTAGGTGTACGAACACTTTTGGGAGCAGGGTTGCCAGACGTCCCGGATTTCAAGGGACAGTCCCGTATTTTGAAAAATTGTCCCGCGTCCCGAGGAACTTCCATACGGGACGGCTAAAGTCCCGTATTCTAGCTAATAACAATGTTTTACAAAATGAGACATTATTTTAAGGGGAAAAAATGAAGTAAAACAAAGAATGTGAAATGAAGAACAGTAAGAAAATCAAAGAGCAGAAAGTTCCGAGAAGGCTGACTCTATAGTTAAGTGCTTGACTAACTCATTGATTGAGCCAGACTTGGATTTATTGTCAGTTTCCACACTTTCAACCGACAATACCAACGCTAATTTTGAATTAAAGCGGTCAGCATATACCCAACTTAGAGAGCAAAACAAAAATTTACTAAAGTCAGGGTGTTTAGCTCATATAGTTCACACTACATTTCGCCATATGCTGCTGATGATTTAGAAATTGATGTCAAAACTATTGTTTTAAAAAATTTTCACATTTTTCTAGATTAGCAGCTAAGCGGCATGAGCTGAAGGAGTTTTTTGAGTTTGCTAACCTAGAGTTTAAAGAGCAACTAAAGCTTAACCTGATACGATGGCTAAGTTTAGCTCCTGCTTTAGAACGACTCATTAAATCTTGGCCTGCTCTCATGAATTATTTTATAATTCATCCCTAAGCCTCTGCTGCAGAAAATTATTGCTTTTAAGTAAAGAAAGTACAGCTGAAACATGATGTGAAACCAATGAGGTTGCATTAGTTTTTCATTTTCTTAGTAGGGTAACGGCACCAGTAACAAACATGTTTAAAACATCGCTCTCAGGTTAACACAATTTTTTGAGCCTTTTATTTATTTAGACCATTTAAACTGCTTTTCTCTCATGCAACAACATCTCATCTAACGTTTGGCTGTTTCTGGAAATTAGTTGGGAATTAACTAATTCCTCTGAATTAGTTAATTCTATTTTTGTTTGCTCAATTTCGAAAAAAAATCCGAACCCCAGTAACGAACTCCAAAAACCCGATGACACCCAGTAACAGATATGGATTGAGGAAAAGATGAGTAAAGGTCAACATTCCTTTTTTCTCTTCAAAATGTGAAAAAGTTCTTTATTTTTAGAATTGAAGCCTTATTAAATTTTAAATGAACATGAAACACCAGCTGACCTCGTGGTGGCTGTTCCTAACCTTCCACCGCTGCCTTATGGTTGCACCCTATTTATGAGACGCAGCAACATCAGTTTTACCCTCCAAAAATTCTTATTATTTAAATCCAAACTTATAACTGTCTGTGACTGGTGCCGTTACCTTAATGTGTCCCCCGTTTTTGAAGTTGTTCGTAAAAAGCTTCAAACTGAATCTACAACTGCAGCTGATAACTTTATGATATTACTAGTGGAACCCGCACGGCTTTGCCCGTAATAGAAAAATTAAAAGCTCTTTTGGTTCGCCTGTATATTTACAAATAATGTATGGTGAATTTTCTCGCCAATTGGCTTGTACCCACGTTACAGTTCCACGTTATGATAATTTCGTATTTTATCATAGTTTTTTTCTTAAAATTGGAATAGAAAAAGAACCACATCGAATTTTCGAAAAATCGCTTCGAGGTGCACACCCCCATGCTACAAACTAACTTTGTGCCAAATTTCATGAAAATCGGCCCCACGGTCTAGGCGCTATGCGCGTCACAGACATCCTACAGACATCCTCCAGACATCCTCCAGACATCCTCCAGACATCCTACAGACATCCAGACATCCTCCGGACAGAGAGACTTTCAGCTTTATTATTAGTAACTAGTGGTACCCGCACGGCTTCGCCCGTAATAGAAAAATTAAAAGGTCTTTTGGTTCGCCTGTATTTACAAATAATGTATTGTGAATTTTCTCGTCAATTGGCTTGTACTCATGTTACGGTTACACGTTATGATAATTTCGTATCTCGCCAATTGGCTTGTGCCCATGTTACGGTTACACGTTATGATAATTTCGTAATTTATGATAGTTTTTTTTTCTTAAAATTGGAATAAAAAAAGAACCACATCGAATTTTCGAAAAATCGCTTCGAGGTGCACACCCCCATGCTACATACTAACTTCGTGCCAAATTTCATGAAAATCGGCCGAACGGTTTAGGCGCTATGCGCGTCACAGACATCCTACAGACATCCTAAGACATCCAGACATCCAGACATCCTCCGGACAGAGAGACATTCAGCTTTATTATTAGTAAAGAAGATAAAAGGTCTTTTGGTTCGCCTGTATTTACAAATAATGTATTGTGAATTTTCTCGTCAATTGGCTTGTACTCATGTTACGGTTACACGTTATGATAATTTCGTATCTCGCCAATTGGCTTGTGCCCATGTTACGGTTACACGTTATGATAATTTCGTAATTTATGATAGTTTTTTTTCTTAAAATTGGAATAAAAAAAGAACCACATCGAATTTTCGAAAAATCGCTTCGAGGTGCACACCCCCATGTTACATACTAACTTCGTGCCAAATTTCATGAAAATCGGCCGAACGGTTTAGGCGCTATGCGCGTCACAGACATCCTACAGACATCCAGACATCCTCCGGACAGAGAGACATTCAGCTTTATTATTAGTAAAGAAGATGACACATTTGGTAAAACAGCTAGAGAGCAGATTTGAAGATAAGTTTTATGAATCGTTCGTCACTAAAACTTTAAAACATCTAGATGGTAGAAAAATACAATGTCTGACTGAGGAATACCAGACAGCATTTTTGACATTTTTGAAACAGCTGTGAATTTGCACGAGAAAGTGGTTTGATTTCAGGGATAAAAATCCCCTTTTTGTTTTAAGACCGATTGCACCGTTTAACTTATAGCGAACGCAAGTAAAAAATTAATTAGCACCTGTTCCTATCAACGTCGATCTGTTGACTGAACTTCGTTCTATTGCTTTCTTTGAGTTAGAGTTCCTCCAATAATGTGCTCACCCATAAACGTGTTACTGAGAGAAATCTTCCGAAAGTTATTAAAACATAGTTGTTTATCACCCTTTAAAAATACATAACCAGTAATTGCACTCAACCTCAAAAATACTCCCCCCTCCCCTTTTACTTCTCGAAGCCTGTCCCGTATTTACTGTTCTTAAATCTGGCAATCCTGTTTGGGGAGCCACTGTACTTACTACGCATTCTGCATTGACAGAAACAATTTAAATCCACAGTCTAAACATGTATACTTAATTCATCTTCCGTCGAGTTAAAAAAATAAATTTGTCAATAAAAATTCGCAACTCCAACGAACTATAGGGGGCACTGAAGTCACTGTCTAATGGCGGACTTAAAAACTAAAACAAACGCACATGGTAACGAAGAAAATGCTAAAACTGTTGTGATTTTTGTTCGTACGTATGATTTTTTCGTTTTATTCTTTTTAAATTAATTTCCGAAGTCTTGTGGATATTCTGGCCCACGTAGAACGAAATGAGAATTCAAGAAGCATTACTAAACGTCAAAGATTAATGCAAACTACGTAGTTCGTAGTTCTAAGCAGCTATTTCCACGATGCTGAATTCGATATTTATCAATTCTTGATAAAACTAAATAATAATTGTGACCTGACAAGAATAACAATTAATGCTAGAAAATTCAATATGACATTACAAATTGTTATCGAAAGAAGATGATACTTTTTTGCCTTGTTTGGCTAGCGCTTATTGTTTTCCATTTGTAGCTGAGTTATTTCTCTCGAATTCCCGAATCGGTTAATTTAAAAATTTTCTGTTTCGATTTTTCTAATTTCTGAGTTACGATTTAATTGTGTCATGTTATGGAAATCATCAACAAAATTCTCACGGATATATGGTGGTAGTTTTCTTTTCAGTTGATTGACCATTATTTCTTTTCATTTATCGAATTCTGTAATCTTACTACCATTTTATTCCACTCATGATAAAAATTAAAAATGGTTTAACTAAAAACGCGAAATTTCGCCAAGGCTACTTTGCTCGCACAATACTAAAACTATAACCCTAAACAAATTTGGCGAAACCTTTCAGCTGAGAATAAAAGGAATAAAGTAAATTCTTTCTCGGTTATTCATTTCGTTCTACGATAATATATTCAAGAAAATATTTTGCATACTGTCCATTCCAACTAGAGACGTACCGAGTAGCACTTTGGCCGAGTACCGAGTACTTGGCCTTTTACTACTCGGCCCAGTACCGAGTTACCGAGTAATTCGGCCTTTCACTACTCGGCCGAGTTTCCCAGTACCAATTATGTTGAAAGAAGGACCACCGACACACACCGATGAATTTTGAACTTATTGAAATAGTAGTATAGCCCTCCTTGTCCATATAATAGTTTTTAAACTAAATTCCTGCTGAAATTTAACTACAAAATTTTGCAAAAATAATATAATAATATTTTTTAAATTAAAAATGAATAAATAAAAGGTATGACTTATCAAGTTGGAATTAAAACAAATTACACAAATTTATTCATTATAGGTCTAGTTCGCTAAACATAAATAATTTTTAAAAGCAAAAAAACAAATGTGCAGGAACACTGCAGACACGTTTTTCTGTGTTACAGGGATCGTCTTTTCAGTGCATAATATGTGAACTAAAGAATGTAAAGGCATACGGCAAAAAATTCGACTTTTGCCGGATGCCTTTAAATCAACGAGCTCACATTTTGTGCGTTGAAAAAGAAATTCCTCGTAACGCCAAAACACGTGTCTGCAGTGATCCTGCACTGTGCTTCTAACGTTGCTTTATTTCCTTTTATTTTTAAAGCTAAGGTATTTTTATACATCTTATAACTAATTTTAGTTTGTAGCAAAAATTCCATATTTGCACAATTTTTAATAAAAAAGTTTTATTAACTTTCGAGACATTCGAACCAAGATTTATTCCATTGAAGTATTTCAAACTTCATTATTCTCAAAATTTAAATTTGAATTGTAAATGGTTGCAGAAAATTATATATGTTTGAGCTTTTTTTGTAAATTTTAACACATTCAATTTTTTGCAACTACTCGGTATTGGCCGAGTATCTGATCAAAATTTGGCCGAGTACCGAGTACTCGGCATATTGGCCGAGTACCGAGTAGTTACCGAGTACTCGGTACGTCTCTAATTCCAACTAAATGTTGCTGTAAAATATGGTTAGTTAAATTAATTTAAGATTTAAAAAAAACCCATATTCTTACAAATTCATACAAAACAATAAAATTTTTTACCTTGTATAACGTTATCCAAGTTTGTTAAACCAGAATTTTCGCTTTCACCAATTATTAAGGAAATAATGAAAACCAACATTATTTTGAGAAGCTCGAGAATACTACTAAGGGACGAATTAATTTCTGTAGCTGAAAGCAAACTAAGACACTTCGATTGCGTTAATAAATACTCAGAACAAACTGCCTGTGTTTACGTCAACAGACACACGTGGAACGCAACGTGGCAATGTTTTAGTTTCATTTGCAGTTTTGTAAATCACCGCAAGGTAGCGTATTCGAGAGCTGGAGTTCCGAATAATATTTATCAAAATAATTGCTAGCACGAAACCAGCCTTATTATTTTGAAAGAGAAAAAGAACGATTCACGGCAGTAAAAATTTCAAATTTTTTTCAGGGAAAAAAAATATTCAAAGTAACCAATCAATGTCAGATAGCTTAGAATATCAATAAAGAACGCTTTTGTAGTGAATTTAAATAGAAATTTTTTTTTTATAATCTTATTTTTAAAAAAAATGACGTGCTGTTCATTCACTGGGTAGTGTTCACTCACTGGTCGGTCTACCCTATCAATGGCATTGAGAATAAATTGTCCTATAAAACGCTCCAAAAATCCGCTAGGGATGTGTACTCCTTGGAATACTAGCGACGCTGCTTCCGGTGTCCCGGTTGAACATTTCAGACATCTGGTAAGCCTACATGTTACTGATTGATATTTTGAACACGGCAATGAAATATTTCATTAAAACGTAGTAATAAATTAAAACAAAAACAATATTGATTTTTACTGAATGAGTTTCAAAAAGTAAGTGCAGAAGAGCAATTGGTATGATCTCGAGACGCAAGAAAAAAAAATGCAAAGTTTGATAAGAACATATGAAATACATTGGGACATGGAACAAATCAAAACCAGAGATTTTGACACCGTTTAAAAAGTCCAAGAATCACATACCTTGTATCTTGAAATTGCTTTACGTTAAATTTAAAAAACACAGTTGAAAATGAACTTACTTTCTTCGACTGGATTCAAAGTAATTCATTTCACGCTGAAAAACAAACCGTCATTTAAACCAAAAACACAACAGACGTGGAACATTTTAAACTCTACTGTTGCCAAACTACGAATTAATAATTTATGTCAAGAAAAAGAAAAAGAAAAAAACGCTTGCATCATCGCGTTATTTGAAATGATTCATTGCTCTTTACGTATGTGAAAGGTTTCGCAACTCCAGCAGAGATCGAATATGCTACCTTGCGGATATTTGCAAAACTGCCGAAAAAACTAAAACTTTGCGTTCCACGTGTTCATTTTGGGCAAAACAAACAGTTTGTTATGTGTATTTTTTTTATTTGCGTAATTCATCATTTGGAATCGTCATTCGCAACAGCGTAACATCAAAAATATCTGATATGAACTGTGAGTACACATTTTATTTATCTTGTTCTGAGTGAATTTAAATATTTATCTGTTTTTCAATTCGATGAAAAAAAAAGCGGACTTAACAACATTGACAGGGCCATGCTGAAAAATTACTCTTTTCCTTAACCTAATTCCACATAAATGATTTAAATAACCTTTGTTACTACAGCATCCAACTGAAATGGACAGTATGCAAATAAATTTTCTTGGAAATATTTATCGCAGAACAGATTGAAAAATCCAGAAAGAACGTTAAGAATTTGAGCAATAAAAAATAAAAGTTTGAAATTTTTATCGCTAAAATATCGCGCCAACTTAACTTTATTAACTGTATTGCTCTGCAAAAGCTGTTATTATCGGTGGAAGAGTTTCGCCAAAAATCTGTTTATAGGGTTATGGTTTTAAAATTGTGCGAAAGAATAATGTGTCTTGAAATACACCACCAGCTCAGTCAATTCCAGCCGAGGACTGCAGTTTCGTGCTTATTAGCACTCATCAGCCCGGCATAGGACTAACTGAGCTGGAAAACCTCTTAAGGAAGCCAAGAGTGGCAAAGAAACTGGTAGCTAACATAGAATTAGCACTGACCAGACGAGGGACCGAAACAATGGTTCGGTTCAACTCGAATATTGCAGGCAAGGCAGGTATATTCGATGAGTGCTAATAAGCACGAAACTGCAGTCCTCGGCTGGAATTGACTGAGCTGGCGGTGTATTTCATGTATTTCTGCCTTAGCCCTGGCTATAGGGCGGTAACTTACTGAATAATAATGTATCTTGACAAGATTTCGCATATCAGTTAAATCATTTCCATGACGAATGAATTAAATGCATGATGATTTCTTTTGATATCCAATCATATAGTCCTAGAAATAAATTATCTAGTGTTAAATGTTACTCTTGACAGTCTGTCACGTATGTGCACTATGTGACAAAAATGTCAACAAATGCCGGAAATGTCACAAAAATGTCAACAAATGCCGGAAATGTCACGAAACTGGACATAATATGTACTAATGTATAGAAAAAACGGTACAAAATGAAAATGCTTTCAAAGCGAACCAAAAATTTATGAATTCCGAATTCAACATCGTGAAAATGGCTGCTTCAGAACAACTTACTGTGTGTTCTGCATCAATTTTTTACTTTCGTAATAGTTTTTGATTTCTAATCTCTTTCTACATGGGTCAGAAAAACCAAAAGACTTTGAAAAATCTTTTCAAATGAATAAAGAACAAAAAATCATGCATGCGAACAAAAATTTCTCTCATTTCCTAAGTTTAGAAGCAATTTATACGTTACAGCGTGCGTTTGTTTTAGTTTTTTCATCCGCCATTAGACAGTGACTGCAGCGCCCCCTATAGTTTGTTGGAGTTGCGATTATCCTTTTTTTTTTTTTTTTTTTATGCCCCTACTGATTCAAGAGGACAGATTGAAAGGGTGTTAGCCACTGATTAATGAAAATGTAATTTTATTAATAATCTTAAATTGGTGTGATAACTTACGAATTTTATGAATATCGTGAAATGCTTTTTTTTCCACGTATCCAAGCTCGGCTCTTGGGGTAAGCAACCTAGGCGGCGGATTTTAGGAGCGGCAAATTTCGAAATTACAAATACAAATACAAATGTGACGACCAGCAACAGGCTCTGGGCCCAGCTAGGCTGGTCCTAGTCAATTAATTAGTCCCCAATGAAGATCAATGGCCCTCTTAAAGCTATCCACTCCCTTGCTCATCACCGCCTCTTCCGGTAAGCTATTCCAAGTGCCCACGACCCTGCTAAAGTAGTAGTTTTTCCTGATTTCCAAGTTAGTCTGAGATTTAAATAGCTTAAAACAATGACCCCTTGTCCTGCTTTCCCCGCAAAAATTTAATCCATTTACATCTTTCATTTTGATAAATTTAAATAATTGAATCATGTCCCCTCTGACTCTCCTTTGCTCCAGGCTATACATGTTAAGCCTATTAAGTCTGGTATCATAATCTAAATCTGAGAGTCCCCTTACTAATTTAGTTACCCTTCTTTGAATCCTTTCCAATACAAAAATATCTTTCTTCAGATAAGGCGACCAAAACTGAACAGCATACTCCAAATGAGGTCTTACTAAACTCCTATATAAAGGCAGAAGAACTTTCTTAGATTTGTTTGAAATAGATCTATTAATAAACCCAAGCATTTTGTTGGCTTTGTTATTAGGGCTCGACCGATGCCATTTTTTGGCCGATGGGCCGATGCCGATTGTTAAAAGATGGCCGATGGCCGATGGCCGATTGTTTTTCTCAAAATGGCCGATTGCCGATGGCCGATGCCGTTGGCCGATGGCAAAAAAAAAAAAAAAAAAATTCTGACGGAAATAAATTGATAAGATTGTCAGGGAGTTAAAGGATCATTTATTCATTTCACTTTACTTCCTTTCTTTGAATAAACAATTGTAATCACAAAAAAAAAAATATGTCAGATTTCTACCTAAATTTCTATTTTACGATCACCCAATTTAAACTTCACAAGTTTTTTCGGCACATCTGTACATGCATATGTACATAAGAACATGACCGAAAGATCCATTTTGAACACCTCCTCAGTTAATTATCGCAAGGTCTCTTGTGATGTCTTCATGCGCGTAAACTTGCGTCACTCGAAAATGTTATAAAATAGTAAGTTGAAAACTCATACATACGTAGTATGATCTAAAACTTCGAGGACAAGCTGTATAAAACCTTACCCCGAATAGTTCACATAACCGAAGCACATCTATCTACTTAAATAGTCACCTTGAACGACTATGCACTTCTGCCAACGTTCGTATAGATTTTAGAAGCGCTCCTGGCAGCCATTTTCACAACCTCCTGTAACGCCTCTTGCGCTGCTTCTTTAACTTCATCGAGAGGAAGAAGGCGACTTTCATGTTGAGGATGCACAGTTCGATTGGTCAATACTCGGATATGACAAACAAATAACATAACGTTTCGTCGGACTTAGTTCCGTGTGACTTTTACCTGTTCCCAACAAAAAAACATTCGTTTTCTTCCGTAAGGAGAAGATAAAGTTGCATCGTTGAAGGTTGCGAAAAATGGTTCCAGTAGTGTTTCCAACAGTTATATGAACACTGGCAGAAGTACATAGTCCCTCAAGGTGACCCTTTGAAGGTGGATGTGCATATAGGTTATGTGAACTAATCTGAGTAACGTTTTATAAAACTTGTCCCTGAATTTTTGGATCGTACTACATACAATCTGTATAGGTGTAGTTATGCTTCTCCCTTTTTGACTGCTGTATGATGAAAGAGAAAGAACAACAGCAAAAAAAAAAAAAAAGAAAGAAAGAAAGAAAGAAGGAAAAAAGGCAAGTAAAACAAAGACACTGTTCAATAACAAATTGTTTTTTTTTAATTGAACATATAACTAAGATTTCAGTAATATTGTAATAATGTATGGATTTAGGTACAATATACATAATTAAAAAACATGAAATTATGTTGTTTAATCATTAAAAAAAAAATTAAGAATAAAAATATGAAACCGTCAACAAATTACGCAATTAAAACGGAAAGATTGCAAGTAGACATTTTTTAATCATCAAATTAAACAAAAAAAGTAACAGATAAATTACAATACTAAATCAAAATAGGAATATTTTTATTTTTTTTAAATTCATGAATAGAAAAGTTTGCATTTTTCATAAAAGCTATAACAGTGACATAAATTTTGCTGAAAAAAGAAATAGCCATGAAAAAAGCGAGGTTCTTAAAACGCAGCTACAATAAACAAACTCGATATTTATACCAAGTTAATAATAACTTATTACATATACTACTTGATCTGATGTTTGTACCCATAATATTGAACAATTTGATTGTTAAATCTTTTATGAAGCACTACAAACAAGTTCAAATTAAATTTTTCAATTTAACAATAATTTTCTGAAATTTAAAAAAATTGCATAATAGAAAATCCTAGAAACTTTTCTACAACATATTATTAAAAATATGATGAAAACGAAAATAACTTATTCATTGATTCTATAAAAATACATAAAAATAGTTACAATAGAAAAAAATTGATTGCTATAAATGATGCAAAAAAAAAAAAAAGATGACGCATTACGAAATATATAGGTGAAGCAAGTATGAGGAATACGCAAAATGACCTTTCGTAGTCGCTAAATATTTAAGAAATGCTTGAAACAACGAGGGAGGGGTGGGGAGGGGGGGAGGTTACCCTCTGATTTTGGAGAAACTCACAACATTAAACTTCGGTCCCCTACACACACAACTTCGGCTTCATTTTTTTAGTACAATACCGCTACCACCAACTCCTCGGAAGAGTTTCTAAATCTACTTCAGCACTTCAGAGGAAAAAATTCAAAAGTCCTTTTGATTTCCGAATTATGTCACCATTCAAAATGTCTTTAATCAATTTCTTATATAAATGCTCGTAATTATTCCTAAACAACAGATAAAGTTTGGAAAAAAAATCTATAATTTTATGAATGGTGTTAGTTTTAAACAACTCGGAAGTACAATTAGAGTTTAATATCAGAAATAGAGGGAGGGGGAGGAGGCATGCAAGTGTTCTCGGAAATGCAAAAAATAGTCGTAAAAAATTTGAGTTCAAAATAATCATTAACATTGATTAGAAAAACCCTTTTAAAACTTGCGCCTGAGTTTGTTTGATGTGCAGTGGCGGATTTAAAATACAGTAGACCCTCGTTTTACGCGGGTTTATTTTACGCGGTTTCGATTATACACGGTTTAAGATTTGACACATTTATTTCATTTTACGCGGATGAGTTTTGGTTTTACGCAGATGCGGCAATGCACACAGATACAAATTTCCCCTCTTTCAAAATCCAAACTCCTAAAGATTGCAGATTACGCGTAATCAACTGCATTTTGGCGTGCTAATAATCGAACTTGGGCCACTAGAGACATTTTATGCGATTGGTTCCACAGTTCTTTCCCCAGAAGTAAAGTTATAAAACTCACATAGTTCAGAACTCACTGGAAGAAGAGCTTTAAGGATTGACAAAGGAGGTCAAAACCAACGAGGATATCGACGTCGGTGACGCACAACTAAAAAAGTTCACATTGAAAATTGTGAGCCATTCCTATACAATAGAAATGATCTTTCTGATTTTTGTTTGTGGAGGAAGATTCTATCATGGAAATGCCGCAAGTGATCATGGATGCGTTCATGCTCTGCAAAGAATTGCAGAGAAGAATTCTTAATGGCTGCCAAAAGACTATCATAGCCAGCTCCTCTTTATAAACAGACGACGGAATCAATTTATGTTTTCTTTACGCATGTTGTGCATAAAAGTCGATGTAACTACACATTAAACTTATTATAGTACAATTAGTCATCGCTAGAATGAAGTGTTTTGTTATCTACGGAACCATAACCCCATTTTAACACTAGTATTAGGTCTCAATTTACGCGGCATTTCCGTGGAACGTAACCCCCGCGTAAAACGAGGGTCTACTGTATAGCAAATGTTGCAATAGCGCGAGAGGCCCCATAGTCATAGGGACCCCGTAGGAGTTACAAAAATGCTTATGATAAATGTTTTACAACTTCCGTGATAGAGAAATAGACCCAAAATATATTTCGACGGGGCCCCAAACTTGTAACTTCGCGGAATCGATACAGAAAAGACTGCATTATTGTGATTCATATTAAGAAAATCGAAAAATTTAAAATCACCTTCGGTTCAACGGGAATCTAACAAAATGACACAAAAACCGGTTTCGCTAGCTCATATTTGTTTCCATGGTGTCCAATTCGGCAATATATCACCAAATGATCGCCAGTCTGAGATGCTATATTAGTTTCCATTGAAATAAGTAATTAATAGCCACAAAAAAGTGAGTAAATAGGTTGTTTAGAACACCCGATCAAAAAAGGAAGTGCACAACTGGAAAGTACGCACACTCCACATGCAAAAATTTAACCTTCTACAGCTTATCATTTTTGAGTTATGAGTTATGAGAGATACATACGCACATCCAGTCGCAAGAAACAACGCAATAATTAACTTGTTTGGTATCTGAATGCAGTATTAAAAACCAGTGTTGTTCCCATAAATTTTTTCTGGGGGTATACTCCGAGTAACTAGCTATGCACAATATGTGTATGCGATCATGTACATAATATGTCATAATATGAAAAATTTTGAAGCTTGAGTGTATATGCTATATGCCAAAAAAAAAAAAAAAAATGTTTGAGAGTATACGGCGTATATGGAGTATACCCTATGAGAACACCACTGTTCAAAACTATTTCAGGGGTGACTAAAATAGAAATTCATACTGAAATTTAAGTAAACAATTTTATATGAAAACAATAACCCCCTTTACTTTATATTAAAAATTAATACAGCAAAGGTCCTTTTTTTCGAAAACATCGGCCAATTCCATCGGCTGTTCCATGTGTTTTAAGGCCGATGGGCCGATGTTTCCTGCAAGTTAGCGTCGGCCGCCGATGCCGATGGCTAAATTGTTGAACCATCGGTCGAGTCCTATTTGTTATTAGCAATACTGCACTGTTGACTAAATTTGAAGTCCTGATTTATAAAGATACCCAGATCCATAACATTTTCTGCCTGATTTATGACTGAACCCTGTAAACGATAACTCATACGCTTATTTCCATGACCTAAGTGTAGCACTTGACATTTCCCTACATTAACTGCCATACCCCATTTATCTGCCCACTTAGTAATATGATCTAAATCCTCTTGCAGCTGTTTCACTTGTTCTTTATTTTCGACAATCCCCATAACTTTTACATCATCAGCAAAACAATTCATGCTTCCAGAAATATTTTCATTGATGTCATTCATAAATATAATAAACAAAAGAGGCCCTTAAACTGATCCCTGAGGAACCCCACTTAAAACATCACTCCAATTGATTTTTTTTTTTTTTTAAGTATGAATACCTGTTTCAACACCATAAGATGCACTACTTTAATGTTAATAAAAAATATAATTTAAAATGTGTACTAGTGCTTGGAATGCAAAGCCCAGTTTGGAATGCAACTATAGAATCGCCCTTTAATTGTAAACTTTACTGTTATTTTTATTTTATTAAAATATCATTATTTTATATTAGTATTACTATTATTCAATGGGGGGGGGGAGGCACTTGTCAATATCGCCTAGGGCGGCCAAACTACTGGAGCCGGCCCTGCACGTATCTCCAAAACTTTGTATACATATTGAAAAACAAAGGAATTCCTTTGATATCGCGGTCTGCACCTGGATGTATTCAGGAGAGGACTAGGTCCCAAGAGGGCGTCTAGTTTGAGTCCCACAGGGCGGGGGGGGGGGGGAGAAGGTGCAGAGGTTTTTAAATCGTAAAGAAAAAAAATAATAATTTGAATTTTGTCATTTTGAATTCAAATTATGTTTTTCGCAATCATGAGTGTGTGTATGTAGGCGTGTGTGTTTGCGTGTGGGGGATAAGTGTGTTTGTGTGTAGAGGGTATGTGTGTTTGTGTGTAGGGAGTATGTGTATGTGTGTAGGCATGTGTGTTTGAGTCTGTGTGCAGACATAATTGTGTGGGTAATTGTGTAGGTGAGTAGGGTAGAAAGGAGAGTTCTGCCCCAAGAGGCGGCTCTGCGGCTATGAGCCGCCTCCCAATCCCTCCGCCTCCCTGATGCCGCCTCCACCGCCTCCCAATCCCTGCGCCTCCCCCAGCCGTTCCCTCCCTCGCCGCGTGAGTTGAGTTGTCCGTGAAAGATTACGAGGTTTCTGGTTGTCATGACAACCAGAGTTTTGGGATGGCAACACTTCGTAGAAGTTTTCGGATGGCAACACTTGTTTTTCGTAACCTTTTACGAGTTTTGGGATGGCAACACTCAACGTTTCGGATGTGAATATTTTTACGCGAACTTTGAAGATTTTATTTTTGCTGGCGCCATCTATTGAGAGGTTGATTTTTTATTTCCGAACTTTGAATAATTTCGACGAATGGTTGTCAAGACAACCAAAGTTTCGCGAATTTAATTATTTTTATTTTTTACAGAGTGTCGCGGTTGGGAATCGAACACGCGTCCGCCAAAAAGCATTGACGCTTTAATTGACGCGCGCATGCCAATTAAGCCACCAATGCTTTCGAGCTAGAGGAAGTTAAAATGAAACTCAATATAATTTTCACATGAGGTAAATGTACATGGCGCCATCTGTTGAGACTTTGAAGATTTTGTTAATCAGGAGAATATAAAAACAGTATTAATTTTACATAGTATGTTATTTTTAGATATGGCATCCAGAGAAGAGGTTGTATGGATTACAGTCCTTTATCTCAGTTTATGCTGCGTAATGGGTATCATCTATATTCTGACAGGGAAATCAGATTTTGCCGTTGATTTTCTACTTAAACCGAATGATACCTCCAATTCACTCATAACATTCCGAGGATGATTCATTTTAACGTGTCGAATAACCATTTTTCCTGCTGCAATGAAGAAGGCTTACCTGGAGCCGGCTCAAGAAGCAAGTTTTGGCGGTGTCAATGCATTATTTCGTGCTTTGGGCGGAGAAGAAAGCAAGAAAGACATTCAGAATTATCTAGCGGGAGTCGATGCGTACACGCTTCACAAACCTGTGAGAAAGAAATTCCCGACGAATCGCGTCATCGTACATCATAAAGATTTTCAATGGCAAGCGGATCTCGCCGATTTGACAAACTTGCAGAAACATAATCGTGGTTATCGGTATATATTAACATGCATCGATATTTTTTCAAAATATGCATGGGCGAAGCCTTTAAAAACGAAGCAAGGTCGAGAGATTGTCGACGCCTTCAAATCCATTTTTGCGGAGAGGAAACCCAAGTTACTTCAAACGGATCAAGGTGGCGAATTTAAAAATGCACTATTTCAAAAGTTTCTACGAGACAATCAAGTCAAGTTCTTCACAACTTTCAACGCAACCAAGGCTTCAGTAGTGGAAAGGTTCAATCGTACTTTAAAAACCAAAATGTGGAAATATTTTACGAGTCAAAATACTTACAATTATATTGATGTGTTAGACGATTTGATAAAAAGTTATAATACTACTTACCATTCCACCATCAAGAGAGCCCCTGTTGAAGTGAATGCGAATAATGAAGGACAAGTGTATTTCGCGATCTATGGAGATAATCAGGACGCGGAAAGGAAACCGTGTGTTTTCAACATCGGTGATGTTGTTCGTATTTCTAAACAAAAACTCACTTTTGAAAAAGGATACGAAACGAATTGGACAGAGGAATTATTCATCGTCACTGATTGTGTCAAAAGAGCTATTCCCGTATATCGTGTGAAAGATTTAATGGGTGAACCCATACAAGGAACTTTTTATCCTCAAGAATTGCAAAAAGTGAAACTGAAAGAAGATTATACTGTCGAAAAAATATTACGAAAGAGAAGAAGGGAAAATAAAACCGAATATTTTGTGAAATTTCGCGGTTATCCGGAAAAATTTAACCAATGGATTCCAGCCTCGCATTTATCAGACCTATAAATACTTGAGACATGATATCATTTGCTCACTCTGCAAGATGGGCTCTTTCTATGTGACTTTGCCCAGCGACAGCTCATTAAACTATTTCCCAGATAATAAAATATCCCATTTTATTACACGTCTACCGACCCCAATTGAACTGACTGGACATTGGGATTGTGCGCTAGTAGAAGTCATTTACCCGCATACTTGGTATAATGTGAATCGAGAGAATAATTTAATTGGATTCGATCTAGGTGATGGAAAAGAATTAGGACGAAATATTCCACCCGGATGTTACGAAAATGTGTCCGACATTTTGAAGGCAATCAACATACCCGATCATGATAATAAGATTTCCTTCAATTACAATCACGTCACGAAACGCGTTCGTGTTAAAGTGAAAAACAATGCACGCGTTGTCTTTCATGAAGGATTATCGCAGATGTTAGGATTTCCCCCAATGGTTATAGGGGGCGATAGCGACAAAAATGTTGAACAGACCGTGTTCAGCCCGCAGATTGCAGATCCTAATGCACATTTCAGAGTGCTAATGGTTTATACAGATATTATCGAACCTCAAGTCATAGGCGATGTGTATGCTCCGCTCCTGCGAACAATTAAAGTCAGCGGTTCCGACGGAGAAATGGTCAGCGTGGAATATGAAAGACCTCACTATTTGCCCGTGAGTCGAAAAATTATTGACACTATCGAAATCGTTATAAGAACCAACACAGGAATGTTAGTGCCATTCGAGCGTGGAAGGTCGTACGTGAAACTTCACTTTCGTCAGAAATTCCTCTCATGATGTATATTCCATATCAATGCTGTCAAAAATCCTTTGAGGATTACTACACCCATCAATCTGGAAATGGTCTTAATTATTATCAAGGTGCACCCTATCAAAGAGGCTATGGTTTCGGAGGACTCTTTAAATCTTTCTTCAGGGCTGCAGTCCCACTTTTCAAGTCGGGTGCCAAAGCGGTCGGTAAACAAATTTTAAACAGCGGTGTTGATGTATTCAACGATGTCTCACGTGGTGAAAATCTCAAAGTGGCCGCTAAACGACGTTTGAAGGAAGCCGGCAAAAACTTGACGGATAAAGCTGCAGTTAAATTAAAGACCATGATCGGCTCCGGCAGAAGGAATAAAAAGCGCAAACTTCCCAAGAAACAAGTCAGTGTTCGTAAAACCAAGAGAGTGAAAACACATCACGATATTTTCTCTTAAAAAAAAAAAATGTCTTCTCTCATTCATCGCGATTCTCCAGTGTGTGTGAAATCAGAACTGGACTTATTCACACTGCCTCCCACTCAAGCTGCTATTGAAAAAGGACAATTTGTCGAATATCACCCTATCGCAAGCATTCGAGACGGATCGCCTCTCGAATTTTCAATATCTGGAAGCGGTGTGGAATATACAGATCTCAACGCATCCTACATTTACGTGAAAGCGAAAATCGTCAAAGCGGATGGATCCCCCATATCACCGAAAACCTCCAAGCCCGATGGATCGGAAGTTGAAGAAGTTGTAGTGCCAACCAACTTATTTCTCCATTCTCTGTTCTCACAAATCGACATCAGTTTGAATGAACGAAATATTTCATCTGCAAGCAACACTTATCCATATCGTGCATACATTGAAACTCTGCTAAATTATGGAGAAGATGCCAAGAAAAGTCAACTTACCTGTGAGCTGTTTTACAAAGACGAAGATCCTGAAGAAATCGACCCCAAGGCTGTGAATGCTGGACCCGGATTGAAATCAAGATATGAGCTCAGTAAACACAGTAAAACATTTGATATGATCGGACAATTACACTGTGACATATTCCAACAGAATCGACTCATGTTAAATTTAGTCGATATTAAAATTAAAATGACTCGAAGCAATGCAGCGTTTTGTCTTCTATCGTCAAAAGTGGATGCTGCATACAAAGTGGTATTAGAACATGCGTCATTATTTATACGAAAAGTTCAAGTGAGTCCTGGAGTTTCGCTAGGTCATGCGAAAGCTTTAGAAAAAAGTTCTGCCAAGTATCCCATCGACAGAGTTTTATGCAAAACTTATTCTATTTCGAAAGGAAGTTTTTCCTTCATGCAAGATAATGTATTTCTAGGTGCGATGCCGAAAAGAGTAGTGATCGCATGCATTGAAAATGCGGCTATGAATGGACAATATTCAAAGAACCCTTTCTTATTTTCACACCACGATGTAAATTTCATCTCTATTTACGTTGATGGTCAACCCGTACCAAGTAAACCTATGGAATTGGATTTTAAAAATAATAATTACATTCGTGCCTATCACAGTTTGTTTGATGGATTCAATAGTGATAAGGGTATCTATTTGTCTCGTGAACAATTCGCACGCGGAACGACACTTTACAATTTTGATCTCACAGCAGACCTATGCAACGGTCCTCATTTAAATTTACAACATCAAGGAAATTTGAGAGTTGAAATTAAATTTAGCACTGCCATCGAAGAAACGCTATCATTATTGATCTATGCCGAATTTCAAAACGTGATTGAAATTACAAAATCTCGTCACGTGTTGTGTGATTTTGCAAATTAAAATGGATTCAAATCAAATACAGAATATTCTTCAAAGTGACTCAATTACCAAAAAATATTTTCTGGGTGTGTTTCCCAGTGATCATCTGGCGGACATTGTCATCGATACGACGCCCTCTTGTTTTATTGCAAACGTGGATACTTCGACGGAAGCCGGAAGCCATTGGGTGGCTTTTTATGTAGACGGAAAACAATTGGAATTTTTCGATTCTTATGGGAATCCGCCTTCTTTTTTCAAAGGACACATTGATGATTTTGTATCACAATTTTCAAATGTAAATTTTAATCCCATGACATTGCAAAGCAATGTCACGGCAGTATGTGGTCAATATTGTATTTATTATTTGTATTCAAAATGTCGTGGACATTCCTTGAAAAATATATTGTCTTCTTTTATAGATTCGCATGTTTGTAATGATAAGATTGTATACAATTTTGTAGCAAAACGTTTTCATGTATTTCCAAATTTTAATCAATAAATATATTTAAACGAATATTTTCTTTGTCTGTCTCTCATTCGCCATGGAGTTTCCAAAGTTGGAGGTTCCTTTTACGATGGTCGCAGCCGGACCAACTTCTTCGGGAAAGTCATTTTTCGTTGCCGATCTCATCAAACATAAACGTGAGATGTTTTCAATTGTCCCCGACAAAATTGTATGGTTCTACGGGATCTATCAAGAATTATATGATACGATCCCCGATGTGACGTTTGTGGAAGGATTTCCTTCAAATTATCGAGAGTATTTGGGGAATTATACGGTTTACATAATTGATGATTTAATGCATTCTTGCGGTAAAAATGAAGTCATGACTAAATTGTTTACGCGCGGAAGTCATCATATGAATATATCTGTAATTTTCATCACACAAAACTTTTTCCACAAAGGAAAAGAAATGCGTGAAATTACTTTAAACGCACATTATATTCTTCTTTTCAAAAATAGGAGAGATTTGAGTCAAGTGACTCATTTAGGAAAACAGATTTTTCCCAGACATTTAAAATTTTTTCAAGAAGTGTATGAGGATGCGACGAAGGAGAAATTTTCATATCTGTTAATCGATTTGAAAAATGAAACACCCGAGGAAATGCGTCTGCGCACAAATATTTTACCCAATCAAACACAGTACATATATCAGAGAAAAATAGTATAAAGTGAAAGGATATAAATAATAACATTCATTTGTCATCATGACAATTACCAAGCAACAGCTGAGCGAGCTACATCTTCTGCAGATTTGTCCAGCAAAACTTCAAAAAGAGTTATTAAAAAAGATTGATGTGAAATGTATCAAGGCAATTTGTGAGTGCTGTCACAACACATTGAAAGGAAATATTCCTCTATCAAAACATCAAAAGAAGAACTTGTCAAAGCACAAGACAACTTTGCGCAAATTAGCAAATCGTAAATTAGCTTTGTCGAAAAAGCGGAAGCTGGTTGTTCAAAAAGGTGGATTTTTGAATTTTCTCATTCCTGCAGCTGTAAGCGTGCTATCAACTATACTCGGAAATGGAACACGCTAAGAAATATTCCTTGGTTCCCGAGGAAATATTTCTGAAACATACAGTCACTTCCAATCAGTTGAGTGAATTGGATCGTGAAATGTTAAAGATTTTACAGAGCAAGTTAGCGGATCATGAAAAGTTATTGAAATATACAGAATTGCTACAAAGGAAGTTGAACATGACAGAATTCAACCCAAGATGGACCCAACCTCAAGAAAATAAAGTTATTGAAAAAGAAGAAGAAGAAGAAGAAAGAAAAATAACAAAAACTGAAAATTATGAATCTACGATACTGAAAAGTGTTGCAAAGAATTACCTGCATCAAGCAAGAAATCTGTTGGATCTCCTGAAGAAACATTCCGATCTTTTATCATGGAATGAAAAAGGACAAATTATTTATAAAAAACAAAACATTCCGAATAGTAATATTGCGGATCTGATGAATTTAATTTTCAGCAATCGAAAAAATATTCATGTACCATGGAAAGATGAATTTTTACACACGTTAAATGAAATAAATGTACCCAAACATTTTGTGAAAAATAAGTATTTAACAGATGTGACTCCAACTTTTGTACCTAAAGCTGTCAATGTACCTTCGTCTCTCGATACACCCAGAAAGAAAAGGGCGAAAAGACAGCCCGATTTTGTATGGGATACTATGTATCAATAAAATATTTTAGTTCATTAATTCTGTCTCGTTATTATTTTCGCTACATGCAAATGAAAACAATAAAAGCAGTTAAATGGAATAATACATTTATTGAACAAATAAAAATAGTATATACAAAAACTACTTACAGATCAGCCGTTCGCTCCTTCAAATAATCCACTGTAAACATTGCAATTTGAGTCTCACTTAAACATATTTTTTCGGAAATGCTATCGCAAAGTTCGACAAAGTTCATAGTAGTGAAAATATTTTCATTTTCACATAATAGAGTGTATTTGTCCTTGGATGTTAACGACATACATTCATGTCTTCTTTGTGAGGGATGTTCTACCTTACAGCCGGCACATTCAAAGTTTTTTAATACAGTTCGCCGCATTTCTTCAATGAAGCAATCGTGCGCAAGTTCAGGCGCTACAACTTCATCAATCGTTGGAGCTTGAATATTTTTTCGTTCAACACGGAGCATTTCACGAAATATGGTGAAAATTGCACGGAGGATCTCTCCTAGAATACCATCATCTTCTTCTTTCAAAATTTTTCTAACGTCTTCTCGTAATAAAATGGGAGGTTTTTGTATACACATTTTACCGTCGACTTCTTCTAACTGATGCACTTCGCACTGTTTTTCTCTGGTAATAACAATAGCATCCGTTCCAACGACAAAGTTACTACTCGCGTAGTGGGAATTAAAGTCCCACATTTTTGTTAAAAAATGCAGCCAACTCGGTGGTTGAAAATTCACTTCGGCACCCGAAACAGTATTTTCTAACTGAATTACGATTTTTCCATTTTGTCGTAGGCATACACTGATGTTCAAATCTGTCGGTAAACTTCTAATGTTGTTCTTTTTCTCTTCAAAACGTTGAAGGGAGCTCGAAAGGAACTTTTCCAACCAATCGTCCCGAGGGAGTGTAGGGTTTTCTCCTTCACTAAGTGGAGAAACGACGGGGGAGGGATCCACTGAGGCATGAGGCGAAGCAAAGTTCATTGTTGTATCGCTTTCTTGAGACATGATGCTTGTCGAAATTTCAGGCTGGTTAAAGAGGGAGGCATCATCATCCAGTGCCATTCTCATTCGTTTCGCTGTAGGTGGGTTTGCGTCACTCATGATGTTTCGAAATGTAATGCTAATCCTCGGTAAAGTCACAGTTCTGTCAGGTTTAATTCCATGCGTAAATAGTTCATTGGTAGGTGGTAACATCACGTACATACTGCCATGGCGACATAGTAATTCTTGAGGTTGAAATCCACGTCTTTCAATAACGCGTAGTTGTACGATTGTCCAGTCGCAGCTTCCACATCTTCTTTTATTCGCAACATCACCGGAGTCCATTCGTGTGCAGGGTTCGACGTGCCAGAGTATTGGTAATCAAGTCCAGTATCTCCGAATGCGAAACTTTTGCGTTTTGGGGTATAGTGTCTCCCATGGACGATCACATTGATAGTCTGGAACGGCAATTTCAGCAGTTCATTGAATATGTTGTTGGCGACTTCACGAGTGTAGAATTGTTCTTTAACAAGAACATTCAAACCATTTGCACTTAGTAAGTAATCCATTCTTGAAGAGAGGGAGAGAGCACCGAGCAACTGAACACCACACATAAAAATCTGAGCGAGAACGAAAATTTTATCAGGATAACAACCTCACTTCCAGTCGTGGCGCTGTAATCGCTCTGATTGATAATCACAAGATAGTTAATCATCGACCTTACGTGCCCAGAGGAAGGGACATAGCAATGACATCTTATCAATGCTTAATCAGCTGATTCACCATCCTGTGTTTTCAGACTGTGTCCGTCCGGTGCTTAATCATCACTGACCGAAGGGTAATCATTATCAACGCGTGTGATGATTAATCTATATTCGATCATGTGATCTTCAACCTTTCGTATGAGTCGACCTGATTAGAATTGCCTCATTTGCACGTTGTAAGTTGCCATGCAAAGAGGTTTAAATCGCTTAGGATTGAACATTGACGATTTTGATGTTCGCATTGAGTGAGGCTAATATTATGACAAGTCCAATTTCAAAACGTTTTGCGATTCGAGATGTGGATGATTTCCCTCTCTTCAATCATCCTGAAACGGTAATTGCATCGGACAGCTCTCCTCTACGAAAAAAAGTTCCGAGTCGATACACCGCATCTCAATCTGTTTTTGAAAGTTGTGAATTAAACATTGTGAATGCTGTGGACGAGAAGTGTACTCCTGCCGAACAAATTGAACTTCCAACGTTGGAGAAACCCCCCGCACCATCAACAAGCTTGATCGAAGAAAACGGACCCCATCAGATTCTCAATATGAACGAAAGACCTCCCATGGGGTTGACTCCCATTCTTCCTTCCGATGACCGGGTTGATGCAAATCTAAAAGGTACCCTTCCACGATTTGCTGAGAGAAAGATAAAAGCTTATGATTTACAATTGGGAACCTTTCTATATGTTGTGGTTAAACCAAATGGAAGTATAGTAATGATGATTGAAGACTGCAGTAATGGGAAAAAAATTAATTTCTCACCTCACGCTTTCGTCGACTTCATGGGAAAAATGTGCAGTTTTAATCTTGTGTATAAAGACTGCAGTTTTGTTGCATACAATGAAATAATTGTATTTAATGTAGCAGGACAATGTACAATGTATCATGTTGATATCTCTGAATCGAATGTTATATTCAACAATGAAAAATTCGTACTTCATAGTGAATCTGCGAAGTGCTTAGTGAATAGTTTTTGCATGATTATGGAAAAATTACTCGAAATAATGTTTTCAACGATTTTACAAGATATGATCCGTGCTTATCGTGATGAATTTAAACCGAAAAAAGTGATTAACGAACATAGTAAAATTCATAAGCGTATGTTGAGCAGTATGCATGATTGTCTGAACGAAAACTATCGCTGTGCGAGATGTAAAATATTGTATCAATCGCAATCGAAACATGAGTGTATGTCGCAAAACTTTCATTCGAAATATCTATGCAGCGAAAATTATATTTTTCTAACTGTTAATTTAAATGAACTTGCAAGTAAAATTTCACAATCGGTTTGGATATATGATAGTATGATACAAGAAATTGATTTTAAATATTTTAAAAGTCTAAACACCTATCTGTAAGTACTTTCATTATTATTAGTAATGTGTATGTTAAAATTAATGTATTTGGTTCAATTTCTCTGTTTTTATTTGTATGTATTTTCAACTATGACAATTTATTTTATACATTTTTTTTTTTAAATAATAGTTTGAGAAAAAATATTATATGAATAAAACTATTTAAAGACTTAGAAGAAACGCTAGAATGAAATCATTTGAGAAATGTTTTCCTTCCATTGTGTGTATGTGTGAAAGAGAGAGAGAGAGAAGTTCTTATCTTCCTCCCCTTTGACCATTTGTGGTTTTCGCGTGTTCACTGATGCGTGAATTCGTTGACGCATACGGAGAAAGACTAACGTTTCAAAAGGAGGGGAATGTTTATTTTCGGAAGGGGAATCGTAAAAAGTTGCATTTTATTTCAGCACATTTTAAAGGGACGTGTCTTTTAGCACTTCTAGAGCCCTTCTTTGATTTTTTTTTTTTTTTTTGAGAAAATTTTATTTCATTAAATTTTATTTAAGAAAAATTTTATTTTGGTACTTATTCCAAATTAGCTGCATTGGTATGCATCGGCTGATGAAAAAAAAAAAAAAAAAAAAGTTGATGGGGTGTATTTGATACACCGGGCTGGTTGGTGGGACCATCAACTTAAAACAAAAGTTTATTTTCAATCTTAAAGATCCTATTTCACTCTGTAAAAATAAAAATAATTAAATTCGCGAAACTTTGGTTGTCTTGACAACCATTCGTCGAAATTATTCAAAGTCCGAAAAAAAAAAAAAAAGAATCACCGAAAGAATGATAAATATAACAGAGTTGGGATTTATTTTTACAAGTATAATAAATGCATGAAAATAATAAAATGACAGTGTAAACGATTAATAACGCGATTAAAACATAACTCATGAAAATGTATAAATCATATTGAATATTAAAGCTGATTGGTACTATGAAAAAAAAAGTTTTGTGAAAAAATGTTTAAAGTTTGAAAACGCTCGAAAATAATCAAAAGAACGAAAGACGTCGAATTAGTCTAAGACCTGAATGTAAAAAAAAATTTGAAATCTAAAATGAATAATCAAATTCATGAAAAATAATCCAAGTTCATAAAGCATTGAAATAATCAAATTCGCGAAAAATATTCAAAAAATAATTAAATTCGCGAAACTTTGGTTGTCTTGACAACCATTCGTCGAAATTATTCAAAGTCCAGAAAAAAAAACTCAAAGTCACGATAGATGGCGCCATGTACATTTACCTCATGTGAAAATTATATTGAGTTTCATTTTAACTTCCTCTAGCTCGAAAGCATTGGTGGCTTAATTGGCATGCGCGCGTCAATTAAAGCGTCAATGCTTTTTGGCGGACGCGTGTTCGATTCCCAACCGCGACACTCTGTAAAAAATAAAAATAATTAAATTCGCGAAACTTTGGTTGTCTTGACAACCATTCGTCGAAATTATTCAAAGTTCGGAAATAAAAAATCAACCTCTCAATAGATGGCGCCAGCAAAAATAAAATCTTCAAAGTTCGCGTAAAAATATTCACATCCGAAACGTTGAGTGTTGCCATCCCAAAACTCGTAAAAGGTTACGAAAAACAAGTGTTGCCATCCGAAAACTTCTACGAAGTGTTGCCATCCCAAAACTCTGGTTGTCATGACAACCAGAAACCTCGTAATCTTTCACGGACAACTCAACTCACGCGGCGAGGGAGGGAACGGCTGGGGGAGGCGCAGGGATTGGGAGGCGGTGGAGGCGGCATCAGGGAGGCGGAGGGATTGGGAGGCGGCTCATAGCCGCAGAGCCGCCTCTTGGGGCAGAACTCTCATTATTACCCTACTTAGGTGTGTGTGTAGGGAGGAGAGTATGTGTGTGTAGGCATATGTGTTTGTGTCTGTGTGCAGGCATGAGTCTGTGCGTAGTTGTGTGTATGTGAGTGTGTAGGTGTGTGTGTGTGTATGTGTTTGTGTATGTGTGTAGGTTTATGTATGTGTGTGTAGGTGTATGTACGTGTGTGTAGGTGTATATGTATATGTGTGTAGGTGCGTGTATGTATGCGTGTAAGTGTAGGATATTGACGAAACCTGGAGACAGTTTTCGCTAGAGGTGCAGCATCGTGAGCAGCCGGTCGACGGTGATGACAATAAGAGCAATCGTGATTGCTCAAAAAAAAAAACAACCGAAAGTGCACAATTTAAGGAGGAAAATGAAATAGAATAAAAACAAAAGAAGGTGCACATGCTCGAGGGCGGAAAGGAAAACCAAAGAAACTCAGGTTTAAAGGCCCACACACACACACACACACACAATATGCACGTTGGCGTGTATGTGTGTGAGTATGTGTATGAGGGTGCGTGTGTGTAGGACATGGACGCCACCGACTAGGAGCGGCTACCGGTGGACGGAGTCGCGCCTGCAAGTGATGGTGGGGGTTGAAAAAGGAACGGACATCAAATACTGTCAAATGAGAACAATAAGCAATCGTGATTGCTCAAAAAAAACAGAAGTCGCACAGGTTCGAGGGCAAAAAAAAAAAAAAAAAAACCAAAGGTGCTAAGGCTTGAGGGCTAAAAAAAAAAAAAAAAAAAAACTTGAAGGTGCACGGTTCATGGGTGTAAAAATAAAAAAAAAATAAAAAAATAAAAAAACCCGGCGCAAAAATAATTATAAAATGAAGGTGCACAGGTATGAGTGCGCACAAAAAAAGATGCAGAGAGAAAGTTCGAGGGCGCACAGGCGGGAGGTGCATCAACCCGTGAGCCGATAGTCAGGTCCGCCCCTGGATGTATTAAAACACGTGTGTGAAAAAAGTATTTTAAGACTTTTGCAGGGCTGCGGATTCGGAGTCGGGATGATTTTGGGGTAAAGGAGCCCGAGCCGGGAGCCGAAGGTTTAAAATTCCAAGAGTCGGAGTTGGAGTTTCCTCTCAGTCCGCATATCAGCTAGTGCTTGCGGAGTCGAACTGATTTTGGAGTAAAGGAGTCGGGTCGAAGCAGGGGTAGCTCGATCTAAAGTTTTTAGGAGCGGGGAAGGGGGGGGGGCGGCGGTTCAATTTGCCGAATAAGACTCAGAATTTTGCCGAATGATAAACCTGAGCAAAGCGTCACAAAGCATTTTTTTACTGCAATTTTGAATGCTTTCTCCAAATTTGTCGAATCGTCTGACAAAAGTCAAATCTCCAAGTTGAAGACTAAATTTCTGGGAGTCGGAGCCAGAGCAATGAATTTTTGACACCTTGTCTCGATCATTTTTTGTTTGCAAGATATTCTAATTTTGAAATTTCAATTGTATAAATTTCAAAAAACGGCGTACTACTAGACTGATATAAATATATTCTGAAGCTTTTTTTTTTTTTTTTATATAAACATTTGTCTGCAAAGAACATGCAACAGTTGAATAAATTAGTACGTTAACGAACTCATATTGCTGGAAAGTCACAGCTGTGTCAGTTACCATGTTGTTTTGAAAAAGTTTTGTTTCTTCAAGGCTACATGAAATCATCATTGTTAAAAATACTTATCGCTCTTTTTAAATGAATATTTGTAATAAACTTCATTATTGCTTAAATTATTATTTTGAAAGAAAGTTTAATTCAGGAAAAAAGGAAGCAGTTAATCTTTTTCAATTTTAGTTTGCTCTTTCATTTTAAAAGCAAGAACGATTCTATTGCACTTTCTTGGAATCAACGAAAAGAGACGAATCGAAATTGGGTTAACGAACTTCGGGTTTGTTTGAAAAAGACGCAGTATCTGGCATAATATTGATACACATTTTTTTGCAGGTCTTGCCAGGGCTGTACTTGGGTAGCTTCCGAGATGGCAAAGACTCTGAACAACTTCAAAGCAATAAAATCACTCATATTATTTCAATACATGATACGGCCAAGGAAGTCGTCGAGGTAAGGGCACGTTTTGAAATTTACTCCAAAAAACTATTGAGCAGTTGAAAAAAAAAAAAAAAAAGCTTATCCACCAACAGATTAGGGAATACAGTAAAAATTTTATAATGAGAGAGATGTTTTTTCCCGAAAATATAGGCACCAGCACGAATAAATTTAATCATTTCAATATTTACATTCAGCAGCTTGTTTCCTTGAAAACGTCAATTCACTGTAATAGAGGCTAGATCCTATATACAGGGTGTTCCGTTTTAACTTGCAAGACCTTTATTTTCGCAACCGTTGGTCCTAGATGCATACTTCCAATTGCAAAAATGTTCAAAATCAGATGCGGAGTTCAGACATTGAAAGTTTAAAGCAAATTAAAAGTGAGTCAGGAAATAAAAAAATAAACTTTTTATTTGGGCTCCAGGTCCCCTAAGTCATAGCTAAGGAAATATTCGCCATTGAAAAATAATTCCAACTCAAAAAGGTTGAAATTAGTAAGACCAATATTCACCGAGATATGAAACGCAGCGTTTTGTGACTTATACCACTTTTCACTCGCCGTCAATAACACCTTTTAGGGGAAAATATAGCAGTTAACAAGTGTTTAAAATTATATGTGTGCATAGAGTGTGGATTTTCAAATTGTTCGAGGTTTTTCAGTGTGTTTTTGCGTATCACGGCATAACATTTGCGTTTATTGTTAAAAAATATAAATACTTTGTGTTTTTTACTTTGACAACCTGTCATTCTTCTGAAAGGGCGATAAGTTCCAATCTCTTCTGTATGGTCTCTTAAAACTTTAAACTAGAATATCTCCTTGAATTTTCGTCGCACAAGTGTCAAGTTTTTTGTGTCAGTAATAGTTTTTAATGGATATTATTTCTCTAAATATAAGTTAGGGGACCTGAGACCCGTATAAAAAGTTTAATTTTTTATTTTTTGACTCATTTTTATTTTTACTTCTAACTTTCAATACCTTAACCCTGCATCTGATTTTGAACATTTTTGCAATTGGAAGTATGCATTTAGGACTAACGGTTGCAAAAATAGAGGCCTTGCAGGTCAAAACGGAACACCCTATATACGCAGGTCCATTATTTCGAATTTATATGGGTGAGGGGGTAGAGACAGAGAGAGAGAAAGAGAGAAGGAATACACGAGGGTAATGAAGGTAACTCAATGCATATTACATCGTAAAACAACTATTGATTTTTCAAAGGCAGGAGGAGATGGGCAATTGCTACCTTTTAACCTCCTTAAATGACGGACCTGCAGACAGGCTAACGCATTAGCCATTTTGATTTAAAGCGCATGTTTGCAGGCAGGGGGATGCACAGAAATTTTGTGGACCGTCACAAAGAAATTTTACGCTCCCTCCCCCACCACATTGTTTAACTTTACGTCCCTACATATATTTCGCCCATGATTTAAAAAAAACGAGTCCCTTCATTCAGGCCAACTGGTGTGTCCCCCCCCCCAGCCTCTATTTGCACGGTTGTCTTTTCTGGCAAGATCATGTTGCCTTTTCCCGACTGAATTTATAATAATATCTCCAGGGGTGGACTGGCTCACCAGCCCGCTGGCCAGTGCGCCCTCGAACCTGTGTGCCTTCTGTTTTTTTTCTTCGTACTCTCGAACCTGTTCTCGCTTTGGGAGTCAATGTTTCCCTCTCCCCCCACCACTTGGGGATCCAGTCCATCACTGATTATCTCTGCTACTAAAATCTGTTCAGGTCTGTCTGTTTGACTGTAACCGCATCTCCCTTAGAACAAAAGCAAACCTTAACCCGGTTATCGGGCCGTGGTAGCCCGATCGGTAGAGTGTCGGATTCAGGACCGGAGGGTCCTGAGTTCGAACCTCGATGGTCGAAGACCCACCGTCGTCATTAAAGGAGACTGGGCGACGTTAAATATGCTCGTGGTCTCAATGTCCTCCAAGTGAAACTATACCTCTGGGGGTGCTAGCACCAGGTAGCTATTAGCTCCTGGCCTAGTTCTAAATTCTCATTAACTGTTCGATCCGGTGATGGTGCTGCCATCTATCGGTATAAAAAATAATGGAGGCAAGGCACTTAGTATGCAGTCAACGACATAAATACAGTTGTAGTCTGTTGCGACTCGGAATCGAATCAAAAATCGAACCCGGTTATCGAAATATATGTAATTTTCCCTGGTAGCTAGATCGATCCCTCTACTGGATGCGGAAGTAAATTCGGCGGACGCGGTGAATAAGTTCTTGGGAAAGTGGATTACGTCAGATGCGAATTCTGCCGAAAGTTAAATATACTGCTCATTATTTGATGTACCCCGCAGGCGGCAAGAATGTATAAAACCCCTCAAAGCACACCGCGGGACGCGTTGAGCCGTTGGACGAACCGCCAGTCGTCATCGGCAGGAAGGGGGCGAAGCCCCAGAAATACAACTCTGAAGGAGCTGTATACCAATCCGCCGTAGTAGGCGGGGTCGAGGCCGAAGAGAGGCCGAAGACGGCTTACCGAGGCCCAGTAAGGCAGGGGCTAACTGGGGTTAGGTTCCGGGTTCCTCAAGGTTTAGGGTCCTCATTTTTTTCAAAGTTAACCTATCTGTATGTTACAGAAGTTGTATTTATTAGGTTTTAAATATAAAATTACTTAAACAAAATGTTTATGAAAGTGTTCTTTGTTTCTTTTTTTAAATTTTTTTTTTAATTTCTGGGTTATATATAAAATTTAACATTCAGTATATTTGCAAAACAAGATTTTTTGTTTATTAAAATTTTGGTGAAATTTGTGCAAATAGAGTAAATATTGGATTTAAATAAGAAACGTTCTTGGAGCACTTTTCGTTGCACTCACACAACCAATAAAAGAGGGCAGGATTCACATGAAGGTCCAGGCCCTCTTTATGACTTGATCAGGCCCTGGGATAATCTAGCTGCCCTGGCGACTAGTTGTCTATACTACTGAAATATTTTCACGTCTGCACTCAACAACTTTCTTGAAAGTCGTGTTCTCTCTCGGCTTTCTTGTTGCGTATTAGCCGCGCTCATATGGACACTTTCAACCCAGCAAATAACCTGCTTTTAACCGTATTCCGGTTATGTACCGGGTAAATGTGGATTTTTTCCCCTCCTGCTTCCTTCCATAGCAAATGCAAAGATTTTATCCAGAATGCATTTCGCGATACAAGTTCATCTACTTGCTGGGTATAGCCGAAGGATGCTGGGTAAAAACCGCTTTCTGGGGTATAATGGACAACCTCTTTTTACATGTAAACGGGAAATATTCCTACCGTTTTATTTTTTTTTCGGCCTCTTGTGGACGCGGCTATTGAGTTCTTTGCACTGGTAAAGAGAGTCTTGAAATAGCTATATGCTGTGTTTTCTTGTGAATTTGTGCTTTATTTACGACAAGCAAAAATACCCGGCGTTGCCTGGGTCAGTAATAATTATTAGAAAAAATCGTTACTTGCTTTTGTTTTCTGTTTTAAGTGAAAGAATTTAAAACATCTCTTTGACGTGATTAAAAATCGAGTTTCTTCCTTACCCATAAAACTAAAATAGCAATAAGTATAAAGAACAAAGTAGTATTGATTTAGAAACGAAAGCACTATATTTAAGCATATACAAATTTAAAAAACATGAAATTAATCTTCTCATGTTTAAAAAGATTAATCTGTTGATACTTTTTTTTTAACATGGAGTCTAAAACCTTCTCTGTATGGCTAATGAAGTACGAAGTGATTAAAAAAAAGTAGCTGCGCTCGTAATCCCCTTATACTTGCTCTAGTTATTTTGGAAATTTTCAATAATTGTGGCTCTTGGTGCGATTTTACCGAATTTGCGAAAGTCGTTTCGGGGTACCTTCGATGATGCTCCCCCATTCTTTCCTTACTTTGTAAAACGATATGATATTAATTTTCGTTACAGAGATATCGTCGCCAGATGCTGAGATATTTTTGGTCACCATAAAATGGCGCTAAACAGTTTCATCCGAAATGTTACCAAAATAAGTAATAAAATTTGGTGATTGTTTGAAATTGTGCAAAAAGGAAAATTAATGGAAGTTTTTGTGCTGTTTATGGATTTGCCTAATTTAGTTGCTGGATTATTTAACACAGTAAAAAAGGTCTTTTGAAAATTCTTTGATTGGCGATATTTTGTTTACATGGTGAAAGCTGAGAAACATTATGACGTAGTCTTCGGCTTCAAAAACAGCAACGTTGAAAAAACTGCCAAATGCATCAGCTACGAAAATCTTTCTGCAAAAATTTTGGCGATCTGCTGGTTGTTTGGATAATGAGTAAGTGTTCAATCAACATAAATAATAATAAAAACCATTAATTACATTAAAGTTCCGTTTAAATGGAAAATCATCAGCCAAATCATGTATTATTTGCCAATCTTGTGCAAAAATCTTACTTCAAGATTTGACTTGAGAAAAGCCTTGAACAATCACGAAAAGCAAAGAAAATCAACAATACAACAATTGTCGCTATCGACAGGGAGTTGAGATGATACACTAAATACTGTATTGAGTTGAGGAAAGCCTTCGAACATGGATCTAAAAAGCTCATAACTCGTTTTTTATTCTACTTAGAAATTTCGAACAGGTGCCATCTTCAGCAGAAAAATCAGAGCTTTCGATGGACATATAATGTAAATATGTGCAAGTATTTTTTCATCCCAATATTAGAGAATTTATACAAAAATTGTGTTTTATTGCCCCCCTAAGGGGGTTTTGCCCTCCATAACGGGACGAAAACTACCCTATGTGTTATTCTGATGCATAAGCTATATTATTGTAAAGTTTCATCAAAATCCGTTCAGTAGTTTTTCCGTGAAAGAGTAACAAACATCCATACATCCATACAGACAAACTTTCGCATATATAATATTAGTAAGATAACATTTCAAATATTAATTTTATTTAAACTGAATCCAATATCGGCATCCATATTAATAACTAAAATATAAATGAATAATCATCACGAGTATCTTTGTTCCTGTAAGATTTGACAACTCCCAACTGATGCCATTCATAACTTCAATAATATGTTACACATCCCTTTTCAGATCAGACATAGTCCCTCAAGTAGGAAGGTCACCTGACTACCCTCCCACTACGAGTAACATAGTTCATATTATTAATTGGTCCTTGAGCTACATTTTGTCTATTTTGATTAATTATTGTGTTTGGAGGATTTAAGTCAGACGGAACACTAATACTGTCAGAGTTTGGGTCATAAGAAGTTTGCATTGAATTTTTACATTTTCTTAAATGAAAAGAATTCCTTCTGAGTATTCTACCATTTTCTGTCTTAACTAAATATGACCTAGGTGAACAAGTGAAGTGTTTTTTTTTTTTAGAATCTGTGCCTTTTCCCAGTGACTACCCACTCTTATAAGAACATTTTCTCCTTCAGCAAAGTCTGGTTTGTGCCTAGCATTCATATTGTAATAGTACTGCGTTTTCTTTCTTATAACTTCAAATTTCTCTTTGCAATTTGTTGCTATTTTCGGCTTCAAGAAGGAGAGTTTTGTTGGCAATTCAGTACGAAGACATCGACTCAGTAATAGCTGAGCGGGTGATGTGTTTGTTCAAGTGATTGGAGTATTTCTGTTCTCTAACAGAGATTCTTGTATGTTACCTGCTCCAGATTTATGAATAATATTTTTAGCTACTCCTACCATTTTTTCTGCAAATCCATTTGATTTTGGGTAGTGGGGACTGCTAATAATGATTTCAAAGCCCCATTTTCTGGATCGATAAAATATTGGGTTATTTTTGTTTGATTAACAGAATTTGAAAGTATAGATTCATTCAACATTGTTTGAAAGTTCCTAAAAGATTGAAAGTTTTATTATTGCTTTCTTTCAGTCTTAAAGTGAATTGTATGGCATCAAGCGTTTTCTGACATCTATTGAAGAGGGCAAATTTGGCACTTCAATTTCCTCATCTTCCGAAACCGATTCCTTCACTTTTTGGCGCGACATAACTTTGTAATGTTTGTTGCAAATTTTAACATTATTATAACTATCTTTTTAAATTTTTATCAAATACTTTCCAAATACTTGATTCAATAAAATGGCGATAACGATTTTATTAAAGGACTAGCAAAAATACCCGGCGTTGCCTGGGCCAGTAATAATTATTAGAAAAAATCGTTACTTGCTTTTGTTTTCTGTTTTAAGTGAAAGAATTTAAAACACATCTTTTTGACGTGATTAAAAATCGAGTTTCTTCCTTACCCATAAAACTAAAATAGCAATAAATATAAAGAACAAAGTAGTATTGATTTAGAAACGAAAGCACTATATTTAAGCATATACAAATTTAAAAAACATGAAATTAATCTTCTCATGTTTAAAAAGATTAATCTGTTGATACTTTTTTTTAACATGGAGTCTAAAACCTTCTCTGTATGGTTAATGAAGTACGAAGTGATTAAAAAAAAGTAGCTGCGCTCGTAATCCCCTTATACTTGCTTTAGTTATTTCGGGAAATTTCAATCATTGTGGCTCTTGGTGCGATTTTACCGAATTTGCGAAAGTCGTTTCGGGGTACCTTCGATGATGCTCCCCCATTCTTTCCTTACTTTGTAAAACGATATGATATTAATTTTCGTTACAGAGATATCGTCGCCAGATGCTGAGATATTTTTGGTCACCATAAAATGGCGCTAAACAGTTTCATCCGAAATGTTACCAAAATCTATACATATAATAAAATAAGATGTTTGTGTGTGTGTGTGTGTGGCGCGCTTCCCGGGAAAACGATAAGGCCTAGAAAGATGAAATTTGGTATATAGTTGCAGTTTTTGCCGAAGATGTGCACCTCGGGCTTCGATTTCTGAAATTTTAATTAGAAAAAAAGTTATTTAATGTTTTATGTGTTTTTTTGCACTTTTTAGTACGTTTTACCTCACAGACCCCGAACCAATCGCACCACACAAATATTTTTTGTACTATAGTGTAGGAAATTTAATTTTAAATATGATGAATGAAAAAATTTTGAAGATAGAGCAGTTTTTGAATTTTTTATGAATTTTTGAAAAAACCTTTAATTTGCATTTTTTCCTGGGTTTTATTTTTTTCTAATATCATCCTGCGAGAAGTATCAAAGCCTCACTTCTAAAATTTAAGTTGGTAATAGTAAAAACATTTCGCACCCTTCAAAAGAAAAAAGTTCTTAAAAATACGCAATAGTTTTTTTTTTTTACAATTTTTTAATGCTGAACACATCATGTCTTTCCACGCATCGGTCGGAAAAAAGCGTTCTTCAATCTTTATGTCTCTGACGTCACTATTTGGATTTCAATTCGATATTTAGAATGGAATCTTAATCGCAAACAAATGTTAATCTCTTTTTTTACCTATATAGCTTACTTCTACATTTTATGAAGTGATGACCACGTGTTTCACCGGCAGCGTTTCCTTTTTTTCTTTCTTTTTTTTTTATTTAAGAATTGCATTTATTTCTTTTTCTATCCACCCCCCCCCCCCGCCCAAGCTGGACGTTTTGCTGTATCTATATTCGGTTACATTTCATAGTTGTGCGCATTTATTTCAATAAAAACAGCGAGATATTTTTTCTTTGTCAAACGCTACTTTTTGCACACTACGGGGAATTTTGGAGATAACTTTTTTTTTTTTTGTTGCTCTACTTAAATCAAAAAAAGCGATTTTTTGAGTGATCTTTGTTTTATTAAGAAATGGGCAGGGAGGTTAAAATAAATAGAGATGGAAAATTTAGAGATAGATCGTAAGGGTAGATAGCCGCCGAAGGTGGCAATCTTGGCTTAAAAATGTGAAGGACACAAAAAAAGATAGGGATGGATTGACTAATACTGCTGTCAAATTTATTCAAACAGCTGCCGAAGGTGGAAAACTTGAAATAAAAAAATAAATGATAAGTTAGCCAAACAGTCGCCGTAGGTGGCTGCTTGCATAGAAAGGCGAATAGCGTAAGAAGGCGAACCAGCTGGTCGCCGCAGGCGGCTAGTAAGTAATAAAATTTGGTGATTGTTTGAAATTGAGCATAAAGGAAAATTAATGGAAGTTGTTGTGCTGTTTATGGATTTGCCTAATTTAGTTGCTGGATTATTTAACACAGTAAAAAAAGTCTTTTGAAAATTCTTTGATTGGCGATATTTTGTTTACATGGTGAAAGCTGAGAAACATTATGACGTAGTCTTCAGCTTCAAAAACAGCAACGTTGAAAAAACTGCCAAATGCATCAGCTACGGAAATCTTTCTGCAAAAATTTTGGCGATCTGCTGGTTGTTTGGATAATGAGTAAGTGTTCAATCAGCATAAATAATAATAAAAACCATTAATTACATTAAAGTTCCGTTTAAATGGAAAATCATCAGTCAAATCATGTATTAATTGCCAATCTTGTGCAAAAATCTTACTTCAAGATTTGACTTGAGAAAAGCCTTGAACAATCACGAAAAGCAAAGAAAATCAACAATACAACAATTGTCGCTATCGACAGGGAGTTGAGATGATACACTAAATACTGTATTGAGTTGAGGAAAGCCTTCGAACATGGATCTAAAAAGCTCATAACTCGTTTTTTATTCTACTTAGAAATTTCGAACAGGTGCCATCTTCAGCAGAAAAATCAGAGCTTTCGATGGACATATAATGTAAATGTGTGCAAGTATTTTTTCATCCCAATATTAGAGAATTTATACAAAAATTGTGTTTTATTGCCCCCCTAAGGGGGTTTTGCCCCCCATAACGGGACGAAAACTACCCTATGTGTTATTCTGATGCATAAGCTATATTATTGTAAAGTTTCATCAAAATCCGTTCAGTAGTTTTTGCGTGAAAGAGTAACAAACATCCATACATCCATCCATACATCCATACAGACAAACTTTCGCATATATAATATTAGTAAGACTATGTGACCAGCATAAACATGATTTAAAAATAAATAGCTAAAATATCGGACGATATGGATCAAGAAGACACAAACTACTAGTACAGTCAAACTCGCTTGTAACAAGCCCTGTTTTAAACGAGAATTTGGATTTAGAGAGAATATCAAAACGATTTGGTTGGTACAATGTTACTTAACATGGAAACAAAACTCGCTTTTAACGAGCAAAACCCTGCTTAAAACGAGCAATACTTTTGTAATTCATAAAATGTCCGTTGATTTCCTCCTCAGGAAAGATTCTTCTATTTTTTGGAAAAATTCCATTAACATTTTGAATTCAACCGAAAGTTTCAGATGAAGATATAATTCATGAAAACAAATGGTGACATGGCCTTTTTTTTTGAAATTCGTATAGTAGAGGAGCATTTAACAATTATATATTTGTCGAAAAAAATGTCATCCTTTCCCAGATAAAATTTGATGCGCGTGTTCCACTCATTTGAATGTGATTGAGACTTACATACAACTGCAAAAGCTGACATCCCTACAAACTAATAGATGCGTCCATTTCCGCTTGTAAACCGAATGTTTGCCTTTCCATACAATCCGTGGTCAGACAGTAATAAGACAGTTCAAATCGGCTAGCCAACTTCTTTGGTACTGTATAGAAATATAATAACAACAAAGCAAGCATGAATAAAGGTTTATGATTTTTTTACGTACTCTTTTTTACGAGTACTCGGTTTATAACGAGCAAATACCGCGGTCCCTTCGTGCTCGTTATAAGCGAGTTCCACTGTATCTCATAAAGATTGAGCAAGAAATTAATAATGTGTTTCATACACAGGACAAAGAATATTTGTGCATACGTGTACCAGATTCACCCGACGAAAACCTTAGCAAGTATTTTCCCAAGTGCAACGATTTCATTCATAACGCCAGGTTGAGTGGGGGAAACGTACTTATTCATTGGTGAGTATGAAAAATTATTATTTGACGTTTCTTACTTTCTCATAACAAAAGGTTAATGAAAATTATGAAGTATTAGTAACCTTCTTCTACTTCGTTCTATGCGATTCTAAACGAATTTATTTCAATCAATTCTGACAAAAATAAATAAATAAAATCCACTATTAGAGGAAAAGGTGTAAATATGGGCATCCTCTTTTGTTTTTGATTTAAATATACTTTCTATTCGAAACATTCTAGATTTTTGTCTTTCATTAACAACTAAAACAAGTATCCTAAATGCGGGAAGGCGAAACAATGATTAATATAAATGATTTCTTTTCAAAAACATAGTTTTACAATAAGCTTTTAAAAAAGCACCAGAAAAAATAGGGTCTAAATATTGGCCCTCTTCTCAAAAGTTACCAAAAATAGTTCAAAAACAGAATAAAACTGTGCAAAAAGGCATAAAATTTATTTATAACCGAAGAAAAAAAATATTATATAACTCACACTCATCCACACTACTTTTCTCCGCACGCACCCCACCTCTTAGCCGTAGGCCTTAGGTTCCACCGCCCGGGGGGTCCGCGTAGCGGGCCCCCCGCACGGCTGAGTGCGGCGGTCACTCATCCACACTAATTGAAAGAATTTTTCCAACTGCTCTCATCTATCTTGTATTAGTAAATGGCACGATCTACAATCCTCGCTATGGTCTTCAATACCTCCCATAGACGCTATGAAGAAGTGCCCATATTTACACCTTTTCCTCTACTCCTTTATTTTGATTATATTAAAGCGGAGCAGCGCTATGCTCAAATCCCCGAAAGGGAAAACATAGTAAGTAGCACCTAAGAAAATCTGACAATACACAGTAGTTGATGTGTCTATCATTGTGCGGATTTTTACAACTATCTCGCAATCGAAAAAAAAAAAAAAAAAAAAAAATATTATAATCTATTGAAGGATTTAAAGAGTCTAAAATAATTAAACTCAAAGGTTATAAAAATTATTTAAACGAGCTGAAGTGTGCCTCACGTGACTTCCTTTTACGCTTATTTAATAATAATAGTGCCTTGGAGTAAACAAGGAAATACTTAATATTTTCACTTCTAGTATGTTGCGAAACGAAGCAAAAAAAAATTTTAGATTCCCCCCCCCCCATTTTTGGCAATTTTAACGTGAATCAATGGTTAACTCTCTAAATATCGCCAATAGTGGCCGAATTATAACCAAATTAAAAAAAAGAAAAATCGCCAAATTTGTCCCTAAGTTGGCGAAAAAACTTGGCGACTAAAAGCCTGGCGATACATTGTCAAGTGTCCGCCAAATTATAACACCACTTGAGTTGGCATCGAAATTAACAATGATTTCTGCCCAAAAAGGTGTAAAAGACCCCTTTTGAAACATCCAAATGCAACCAAAGGGGAGATGCACATCTAGACCCCACTAGAAGTCTACTTACCAAATTTCAACTTTCTACGGCATACCATTTTTGAGTTATGTGAGATACATACGTACATACGGACGTAACGAGAAAACGCGTTGTAATTAACTCGGGGATCGTCAAAATGGATATTTCGGGCATCTATACATTCTTATGTATACAGAGGACTCTCTCTAATCTGAACACTCATGAGATCGAACAAAAGTGTTCAGATTAAAGGGTTGTTCATTACAGAGGGAGACTTGATAATGCATGTATATATATTCTATTGCGTTAAAGGACTATGTTCAGTACTTTGCTTAGTGAGCTACACCAGTTACTGAGATAAAGGTGCTGAAATTTAGATTAGTGGCTAGTGCTATGTCTAATTCAACTTAGTAGGACCTAAACTCTTACATTTTTCTTTTAATTAAAAAAAATTACATGAGATTCAACAATAAAATATTACAATAAAACTTTCGATACAATACCTGGAAAAAAAAGTAATTTTTAATCTGTTTTTGCATTGTGTATTCCAAGTAAAGTACGTGCCGTCATCCGATTTGTTAATCAAAAATGTTTCTGGGTGATACTCAGCCGAATATTGCTTGAAGACAATCGTACTTTAAAGGTCTTGAACACTACTTAATACAAACGCTATATTCTTGGAATATAGTTCAGTGGCAGAAAAATTAGGCTCATATTGCTCAGATGAATAATTTTTGTGACGCATTTATATGCAGGAAAAGTATTTTTCTTCTTCCCCTTAATGCCCTTTGATCACTGTGATAAAATTGTGAATGTGTTTCAGGCTTTCCAATTTGATTCATAGGAATTCCTGAATACCGATTGTGAACTTGTTCAGTATAAATAGAGGTAATAATTGAACGGGATTAAAAATAGCATTCATGATACTGAGGTGTTCATATTATAGGATGCTCAGAGGTAAGGTTGGATATCTTCGTTTGGTAGAGTTACTGCTATTCTTCAATTGGTAGAAAGAATACAGAGAGTATAGCAATGAATTTAAATGGATTTAAAAGCAATCAACGATGAAGCTTTACTGGCTGAAGAAATCAGAAAATATGACGAAGTTAGATATTTAGAAAATCAAGAAAGGAGATTTGGACCATGTCCTCTGTAGATTGAGCCAATCAAGATATGTATAAGAGAGATCAAGTTAATACTAAAAATCATAATTATATACAAAAACTATACATATAGGTTTCTAACGGAAAATATACTTTAAAATTCATTAATACAGTGTAATATTCATGCTCAATTCAATGTAAATATAAATACGTGATGAAAATGGCCAAGGGTCGCACTTACCCCGCCAAGTGGGGAAAGTGCGACCCCTAGAAGAAGTGTCTTAAAATAGACCTTAAAGCTTTTGCTTGTGGTTTATTTGCTATAATATTTGCTTGAAAACCTTAAGAAAGAACCTGAAAATGAACCTTACAAATTATGTAAGCGTACAAGATTTTTTGACAGAGCACCATCCTTCAGAAACTCATCTTTGAAAATTAGGTTACGCACTTACCCGAACTCAACTAACTGCAGTTCTAGAGCATTAATACTCCACCTTGCGGTGATTTACGAAATTAATCAAAGAGGTAAAAAAATTCAATTTTGCACCGATCAGGCAGATGTCTCATTGGACAGGCCACATTCGACGTAAGTGGGTCGGAATTCGTTTTATCTCTTTCAGCCGCCATTAGAGATTGCAGCGCTTCCTGCATTTTATTGGAATTGCGAGTTTCTCAGGTTAGAAGTGACGGAAAATTAAAGACCAATGAGTTTGGAACAACAAATACCATTTTCATTTCAGCTAATAATTTAATTTTGACATGAAAGTTAGTTTTCACGAACTTCTTGTTAATGTTCGGAAAGAAAACTTTTGAAACACGAATCATATGATTACCCGAAGGATACATCTGAACCGCATCAAAACTAACTAAAAAAGTTCAGTTCAAAATGTTTCGGAAGTTACAACTCTTTCCCCTTTCTCCATCATGCTTATGACTTCCATTTGTTGGGGATTCTGAAGGGAAAATAAATCAATATTTCGTAAAATGAGAACTCATTCGAAGACCTGAAGCATCCTAGTCATAAAAATAACTAAATTTGAAAAAGAGAAAGGAATCGTTACTCCTGGAAAGTTTCGGCAAGTCACGTGAGCACGCAGAGTTTTTTTTTGCAATTTGTTTTGTTCCGAACTTCGTAAGAAACAGCGAGGCACGATATTCAATAATGACAGAACACAAATCGATGAAATTTCCGTCATTGTTCACTGTTAAGATTTATAGTCGTTGGAAGGAAGTAAATGCTTTTTCTTTGAGTAATTAACTCTTTAAAAGTAAAATTAAAAGTTTAGTTGTATCGACTATGTTAATGGCTTCAGACAGTTTGTTCTCTTAAATAGATTATTTTTACTGCTGAAAATAAAGTGCCTTTAATGAATTTATTTATTTTGTTAATGGTCGTGTTACCCAGTTTGTGAAATTGTTATTGATCCTTTTTTTAGAATAACAGCTTTAGAATGTTTAAATTCTTCAACTAAATGAGGAAAAATGGCATCGGTTAAAAACTATTTTCTTTCAAATATATTCTTTCGTGCAGCCACATCAACTGACCGGATTTTTCAAACTGTCCCCACTCGATCATCACCGAATGAGGTGAAATTTTATAGAGGTACAGAACAGAAATGTCTTTGAAGCTAACCTAGGCAAATTTTCAGCTTCGGAGATCCGAATCCTGTGGATCTAGGATCTCTAAAATATTTTGAGACCGTTTAGTTAAGTAAGATGATTAGATATCATGGTTTTCTGACATGATTCTCAAACAACCCACGTAGAGTATAATTACAGTTCTTGTTCAAAGTTATTGACTCAGACGTTTTAGAGTAATTTAACTAAAACTTTGATTCTTTTTGCTTCAAATTATCAACTTTGAGACCGCGTAATTAAAAAAGTTGATCAGTTGCCATGGGTTTCTAACCTGGATCTTAAACTACACCACTTGGACTATAATTACAGTTGTGTGCCAAAGTTGTTGACCCGTCACAAACTTGGCCAGTTTTAAAAAAATCATCGACTTTGAGACCGTTTAACTACTAAAGCCAAGAGAAATGAAAGCTATTTTATATTTTTCTTAGTACTATACTATAGTGAGTAGTTAATCGTATTATTATTTCTGAGGGTTACTCACGGATTTAGCAGATATCCAGGCCTAAACAAGGCAAAAAAAGAGGCAGTTTTAATTGACCTTTGCCCTCAAAGTCATGAGTGAGCCACTAAAATATTTATGCTAGCATGTACCTAGTATCAAGTAGTATCCACATTTAAAAGAATTGGCTTGGTTCACTCATTGCTTTTGAAGCAAAGCAATCATATATTTAGCTCTTTTTTTTACGACATTAAGCTTTGACCCCCTACTCAAGGACAAACAAATCAGTTAAAAAAAAAAAAAGAAACTTCACTTTTTCTTATCATAGTACCACTAACACACCCTGAAATTGTTTACGAAAATTGAAGACATTAACTATTAAAAGTGTCCAGCTTTTAAAAAAATGACTCTTAATCGCCACATCAGGTCGTTGCCCTCGCCAACGAGTTGTGGCCAAAAGCACTTTGATGTGTACAACCAAAATATAACCCTAGCACGCACGTTCAATTGGCAAACAGATATACTTTTTCCAAGTTCAGAGGTCTACCTAGATTATTTTCAATACTAAATTCAACTTTTTAACATAATTTTTGGTTTTAGCAATATTTTTACGAGCTATACTTTTGCTTACTTATTAATTAATTATTTTTTGAAAGTATTGAACACCACAGAAAAAATTCAATTGCAGAGGCAGACAAACAAATAATAATTAAAAACAAAACAGCCAAATAACAATTTAAAAAAATTATGCGTTCAAAATATTAAGGCACCTGTACTTAAGATTATGAAAGGACTTGTTTAAAATAACTAAATCGCTGCAATGAATGCTAAAAAAAAATTGTAAAATTTAAAAAGACAAAAACTATCAACGTAGTTAAATTCGGTAAAAATATTTTTAAAACACGAATGACTCCTAAGAGTCTTATATAGGACAGCAAAATGGATAGTATTAACAATATCTGACCTTATAGAAAAAAAAGAGGCAAAATTTACTCGTTAAATACTTATTAATTTTTTTTTTTTAAACTTCTGAAAAATAGGCTAAAAGGGAATTCTTTCTTTTTTTTTCTTTTCGTTTTCAATTTACTACAATGTTTGATGAGTAATACTTTTTGAACTTGTTTTTGCCATAAAACCGAGAACGCTTTAATATTTAATATGAATCAATTAGTCGGAAAATATCCCTTAGAAGAAATAGTTTTATCACTAAAAGTAATATCAAGGCGGGAGATTTTTATGGGGTTTCATCACATCTCATACAGAGGTTTTATGACAGCTATTACCGCACCAATACCAAGATGCATTCAGTATTACTCGAGCAACTATGTTTTGCATTTCTTGAGCGTTACCTTATTTCGCCGAGTTTTAGAATCATCAAGTTTGTGCATCACTCTCAGTAACTTTTATGCATGTTCTCGAAACGAAAACGTATTTGATTCGTTTTTGTCATAAAATCATAGTGGTTGATACTCGGAAGAAGTACTTGTGGTTGTAAAATGGTTGATAGTTCTCAGTCCACCCCTCTTTTTTTCTGTAAATGAAATGCTGTTAAGTTAAAATTCTATTTTTTCGACCATCCAGTGAGAATTTGTGAAACGGAAAAAAAAATCGTCTTCATCCATTAATAAAACTTTTTAAATGAAGTTTAAATGTTCAATGTTTTTTTCTACACAAAGTGTTAAATGATCACTATGTTATCGCAATGTTGTTGTACGGAACACAAACATCACTATGTTTTATGAGCTAATCCGAAGGCTCTGTTGAAAAGCTTATTTTTTAAAATGCAATGCTGTTTGTTATTGTTGTTTCGTTGTCCTATTAATTCCTTCATAATAAATGAATTATGCAAAGGGTTTTTTCTTAACAAGTTTTAAAAAGAAAACGCTTATCCTCATACATATACATATACATATATATATATATATATATATATATATATATATATATATATATATATATATATATATATATATATATAATAGCGAATGATCGAGTAATGCTCCTGAAGTCATCAAAAATGAAACCCGCTCCACGACATGATAATTTGATGATATTTTCTGGTAATCTTTGACATGCAGGGGAAAGCTTTATTTTGACGAGGCTGAACTGGAACCGGTATCTTAACTGTTTAAGACTCATTTTAGGAAAATGAAGAAACGAAAAAGTGGTCAGAACGCTATCTACCGGAGTTTAGGGTTAATCCACTGGGGTTAGAGTTAAAATTTCAACTACTAAACTATCACTAAACAGACAATTGCTTTGTTCAAATGTAGAAGCAATTTTCACTCGTCACGATGGATGTCACGTCGTGACGTGCGATTTTCTAGTTGTTTTAAAGAAAAAGCAATTTTGATTGTTTGTAAAGTTTGAAATGTTTCAGAAGCATTTAATATCCATCATCCACATATCTTTACCATACATGCAAAATTAAGGTGCGTACAAGTACTAACAATTTAAACATTTTAATTATTATCATGTCTGTTTAAAATACTTTTCTCATAGTTATTACTTACTTTGTATCATAAAAAGTAATCCCGCCTATATTTAAATTATATATCTATATTTAAATTATCACTTGATATTTGATGAGCTTTTTTCTGAAAAAAAGTAAGTAATTAATGTAAAAAATAATTAATCACATGATTTTAAAAAAAGTAGCATGTCGAGAAGGAGTCTTCAAACCCTGAATGTCGACGCGATACCCAGTAGGGCGGGACGAAGAATGAATATTCTTGATTAACGGCTTCTGATAGCAAAAAAAAAAAAAAAAAAAAATGTGGTTCGCACCCTAAAAAAGGGGAAAAAATAATTAAAAAATAAATATTCGTGCCTTGTCTCGTATAAGCTTCAAAATTTGAAAAAATTGAAAAAAAAAAAAAAGAGGCACATTTCAAATAATGAACTACAAATATTTTACATTGTTGTTATGATGCATTGAAATGCTTCCTTTTTTGCACTCTTTCCATATATCTTTCAAATTATTTGCATTCCTTTACAGTTTTTAGATAGCACAAAAGTCGTAAATGTTGATGAAATTTATCGAAATTAAATTTTTTTAAACTTTTGTTTTGCACAATACAGTATTTCTTCTTTTATTATCAACTTTTACATTTCTCGCAATAAATGTGCATTATGCAGATCTTTACTGGCAATACATTACATTTTATTATTTTCACAACCTGGAACCCATTACAAAGAGGTAGTTGCACTTCGTGTTCCTCCCTGTTCTTCCCATCTACCCAGTCAAGAAGGATAGCTATTTACAGTATGAACATATTCACACTATATTTACATTTGAAAGGCTACGGGGAAGAACGATCAAAGTCCATTTTTCTAAAAAAACTCTGATTAACCTATGGGAACACGTAGATTATTACAGACAGTAGGGTCACCCGGGGTAAAATGGGTATAAAAAACAGCATTTTTGATTTCAGTGACCCATAGCAGAAATATCATGAAATATAATTGTGTTTTTGTTCAATATTCTGTACATTGTGTATCTTAGGTCTAATTTGGACATAGTTTGTGTTAACTTTTTATTTTAAATTTAGTGTAAATGGGTATACCTATTTTACCCTGTGTATACCCATTTTACCCCGTGCTTCGGGGTAAAATGGGTATACACCGGGGTAAAATGGGTATATGCTGTTTAAAGTTGAAATACACTGTAACTAATGGAGATTTTTTTTTTAAATTTGAGTATAATTTCATTGGAGGATAAAAACTTTAATCCAAAACAACCACAAAAAATATTTACAGAACCAAATTTATGAACAAAAGGCGCATCGGCATTGCGGTTTGGCTGAGGTAGTATTTTTACAGCTTTGTGATGCCTGCACAACATCAATGTCATCTTTCTTGGGGAGCACATAGGATAATTTGGCAGATGATTTTGTAGCAAACTTCTCAGTATATTTACCTTCAACTGACATTTCAGTGATTAAACCTATAAATTCCACAAATTTAACAACGGCCCTGTCGTCAATTGCTGGGATTAACAACTAGGAGAACTACTAGTTTTCACTTCTACTTCATTAGTTATTTTATCAAATACTGTTTATGTTTTTTTAAATATCTTTATTTTATGTGTATTTATTTATTTTTTCTGCTTTTGTTTGTCTTTTGCCTGTTTGTGTACAATCTTGCAGCCACCTGCTCTGTAATTACAACATCTCCCACCTTTGTTTACTCTTATTTTTTTTTTTGGAAATTTTTCATTTCCTTACCAGTGTTAAAAAATGGCTGTGAACCAAGAGGTATAGCTGGAGGATTTAGTTATTCGGTACAACTTTGCTGTGAGGCATAAGGATTCTGTTGTGATTGTATGTGAGGTTGTACTTAGACTATGTTCTGAAGCATGGGATTGGTGGTTTCAAAAGGCAATTTAAAAGACAGCATATTAGCTATCAATACTTACTATGTTTTATAATGTATAGCAATGAACCATATACATAATAAACTTACAGTAAATTACTAACCTGCAGTAATCATGAATTATTATATCGATAATATTTGAAAAATATAATATCTTTCAGTACTAATTGGCATAAGTTATAGTAATTAAAATAAAACAAATAAATGCAGATTAATTATTTATAAAACTTTTTAAAAACATACTTTTAGTTTAAAAGATTAATAATATCTAACATTTGTCTTGCAAATATAATTTAAGTTTTTTAATCTTCATGCATTCTATATGTTTAACTCGAAAATGTTTGCTATACCCATTTTACCCCGTGCAACTAAAAGTACTATAAAATATTTGTAAATATTAAAATTTACTCTTTTTTTGAGTTTTCTGTTAGAAAAATTCTTTTTCTATCAAATTCAAATAAAAAACTTCCGAAACTCTTCCTGTAAATTTTTCTAGGAAGAAGTTTATCACTCACTATTAACGCATTGTTTTGTGTTCTGAAAAATAAAACTGTTGCTAAGCCTGGTAAATGAGTTGCTAGATTATTTTTCCTCAAGTGAAAATGTTGCCTGATATGTAAACATTTTCATCATATTTTTTTATTTTCAAAAAATGTTGTCCAGTAGAATAAAATCAAGAAAAATGCAACTATACCCATTTTACCCCGGCTACCCATTTTACCCCGGGTCCCCCTATTCAAGACAAAAAAAATTCAGGCAAGAATCATCATAGTGAGTGAGTTTTAACAGGGAAGAATGAGGCTAACTTGGAAACGATTCGAGATTTCAAGCACGGAAAATTTGAGCATGGTGGACTAGGATCATTCTTCCCCGTGGACTTTCAGTAATTATATGACATTAAACAAGTAGTAACAGTCAAACAAGTATAGAAGCTTGTTTAAAACCAAACAGCAATTTTAAATGTAAAAGAATCGTAAATATGCAAATACTGTAAATAACTGAATTTCTGTTTTTGGTGGATGGAAAGGGTGGAATGGAACACGAAGTGTCGCCGCCTTCTAGTGATGAGTTCTGGGTCCTCAATGTAATAAAATATAATTTCTTTATCAGAAAAGAGTTGCACAATGCG